>NC_057803.1:557725349-558025349 GCF_018294505.1 Triticum aestivum | reverse complement strand
ATCAGCGACTGACGCGGCAGCACATGAGGCAACCGGGGCCGCGGTCACGGAGTAGGCGGCTTGAGGCGGCAACCGGGGCCGCAATCGTGCAGGCGTATGGCGACACATGTCACAGAGGAATTACACGGGCGGCCTGAGTGGCCAACACGGCGAGCGTTGTGGCGACTGGCTGTTCGAAGGTAGCCAGACGGGGCCGCGGCAACCGTGGCGAGCCATGGCGGAGGGACAGACCAGCGAGCCACGGCGGAGGTCAGCGAGGCGGAGTCGTGGCCATAGCAGCTCGTCAATATCTGAGGCGAGGTAAGGCCGAGGTGGCTCGACGCGGGGGCTGCTCCAGGCGGCTCCTCGGTGATGCAGGGCCGGCGATGTGGTGAGTCATGGTGGCAGTGGGACGATTCGAGGGCGGCTCGGAGGCCCTAGCAAGCCGTGGCCAAATGCTCCTCCCAGTCACGGAGGTTTGACCAGTCCGGTTTCCTCCTGCAGATCAGGGCGCAGACGGTGACGCTGCCCGCCCCGGGCAACTCAGGGCGCAGTCGGATGATGGAGTAACCGTAGCGGCTCGGCGCGCCGGCAAGTCCGGTTCGGGCGTAACTGGCTTGACAAAGCGGCGGTGGCTGCGGAGTGACTATGATGTTTCAGCGGCAATCCGGGTTGTAGAGGAATCAAGGCACGGACAGCAGAGGAGTTCGGGTTGTATTTTACTTGCTTCTGTGTCGTGGCCTCCATCAGACTGGCACCTATTCCTTTGTTGTTTTTTTCTGCTTGTCTCACCGAGAAGTGGCGGTGAAATCTCAATTTAATAATACTTTAGTATCAGTACCGATTGTTTTACCATTGGGGCTTTGTCTGATGCCACTCTGATCCGTCTGATACTAGTAGTAGCTGTAGAATCCACGTTGTCAGAGCGGATCTAGGTCATAACCATGGCTCGATTTGTAATCCGCCGCATAACCCTAGTTTTTCTCAAACTTTAACTCTCACAGTTGTAAATCTGAATTGATGATCTTCAAGCTGATGTAGATCCTCCCAAACCGGTTCATCCAGAAAGTTACAAACTTCTTGATACCTTTAAGAGATCCCTTCAAGAAACTCATCACCACCGTGCGCAAGCCCCACGGTGGGCGTCAACTGTCGTGGAATTGTCATGGCAGATGTCCTTAGTGTCAGGACTTAGTCGCGAGGCCAACACATCTATGTGGTAGCTTGAGAGGGGTTGAGCGGGATGAGAGACGCGATGTTTTACCCAGGTTCGGCCCCTCACGATGGACGTAAAAGCCTACATCCTGCTTCATTGATATTGATGATGATTATCACAGTTACAAGAGTGCTCTATCTCGAGAGCTATTGTCTAAACCTAACTTGTCCAACTTGTGGAACTTGTGAATCTTCTCCCCCTTTGAGGAGCCCTGCCCCTCCTTATATATGTTGAAGGGGCGGGTTACATGTAGAGTCCTATTAGGATTAGGACTAGTCTATCTCTAATACAAACCGGATACAAGTCCAGGTCTTAACTCCTTGTAAGATAAGCGTTCCTTATGCCTTTCCTCTTAAACCGGCCCACCGTTAAACGTGAACCGGCCTTCTGGGCCTTGGGCCTTGTCATCCATCTGTCCCGCTCGCCGGATCACCAGTGAGTCATAATGACCAGGTGGGTTGCTTGTACACCGCCAGGTCAGGGCGGGTCGCTAATAACTCGCCAAGTGTCAGCGGGGTCTTCAGATAAACCGCCAAGTCCGGCCGGGTTAACTTCCGGCCGGTTTACACCGCGGGGTATATCCCCGACAGGTTTGGTCCTTGAGTCACAAAGCAAAGCAGCAAGTCGAATGTGATGCTGGTAGAGGACAATAATCATTGAGTGGAGCTGGAGGAAAAAGAATGCAGGAATCAAGTGGCAAGCTGTCTTTCCTGTAGTGAAATCGGTGGCACCGAGTTGTGTGCTTCTGTGGCGCCGAAAGAATTCGGTTGGACCGAAGGAAACAAAACGGTGTGACCGAGTCCATCACAGAGAAAACATTTGTCACCTCAGCTCACTAGGCAATATAGATCTCACAAGGATTTGCAAGGAATTGGCTGAAAGATTTGCAATGAATTGGATGCAGGGAAATGCAGGACTACAATAAAGAAAAGAAAATCTAGATGAAGTATGCAACAACTCAAGGAAACACTAGAGAACTTCATCTAGAATTGGGCGGCGACAAAGTCGCCTATGTTAGAGTATATTGACTGAGGAGTCAAGTGAGAACACTTGATCAAAAGTCGTACTCATCGTTTAGGCTCAAAATGGGGTTACCATTTTTCGTTTAAGCATTTGATGTATTCACATCTTGTTGAGTTGCTTTGACCTATGACTTGAGGTAAAGCTTCTCTAAGATGGAATGACATACCTTGGGTGGTGGTGTTGATCTTGATCATGTAGTTGAACTTGCATGGGGTGCTCAAAGTTGATGTAGAGAAAGAATGGTTGGGAGCACCACTTGGAGTTGAGTTCATCTACCTACATGGGTTAGTTTTGCAAGGAAGAGCACTTGTGTATCCAAAATTACAATCATGAAATTTGATACCAAATGCAATTTGATACATAGAATTTGTCAAAGGATATGTTGAAGGGTTTCATTATTCCTTGTTTTGAACCACCATGGAGTAGAGACTTGGTGATGTAGATATTGCTCATGATGTGAGTGAGTTGCAATCTCATAGATTTAGATTCATCCAAGTACCTACAAAGGTTAGATAGCATGCAAGGGTGCAAATATATCCAAGACATATGATCATCATCATGAGAGAAAAGTCAAGGATTAGTCATAGGCTCATGCCTTGCATGTATCCAAATGGAGTTTTCTACTCCAAGTTTGAAGCATCAATGATGTTCAATTCTCCTCTCAAACGGCAAAAGACTTTCTCATCAAGCGGTTTGGTGAATATATCTGCCAATTGCTTATCGGTACGAACATGCTTAAGATCAATGTCCCCTTTGGCAACGTGATCTCGAATGAAATGATGACGAAGTTCAATATGCTTAGTTCGAGAATGTTGCACGGGATTGTGAGCAATCTTGATAGCACTTTCATTATCACAAAGCAATGGAACATGTTTAACATATATCCCATAATATTTAAGAGTTTGGGTCATCCAAAGTAATTGAGCGCAACATGAACCAGCGGCAATGTATTCTGCTTCGGCGGTGGATAAGGATATCGAGTTTTGTTTCTTGGAAGACCAAGACACAAGAGATCTACCAAGAAATTGACAAGTACCCGAAGTGGACTTTCTATCAACCTTGTCTCTGGCATAGTCCGAGTCGGAATAGCCAACAAGATCAAAAGAAGACCTCTTAGGATACCAAATGCCAAAATGTGGTGTATGTATTAAGTATCTCACTATCCTTTTCATAGCCTTAAGATGACATTCTTTGGGGGCCACTTGATATCATGCACACATGCACACACTTAGCATAATATCGAGACGAGATGCACATAGATATAACAATGAACCAATCATAGAGCGGTAAACTTTTTGATCAACCGGTTCACCATCTTTGGTCAAATCAAGATGTCCACTGGTAGGCATGGGTTTAGTCATACCTTTGCATTCTTGCATATTGAACTTCTTGAAAAAGTCCTTGGTGTACTTTGTTTGGGAAACAAAGGTGCCTTCCTTAGTTTTCTTGATTTGCAAACCAAGAAAGAACTTGAGTTCACTCATCATAGACATCTCAAACTTCTCCGACATTAGCTTTCCAAACTTCTCACTAAAATGAGGGTTAGTCGAACCAAACATAATATCATCAACATAAATTTGGCACACAAATAGTTCTCCATTAACCCTTTTAGTAAAAAGAGTAGAATCTATTTTTCCAATTTCAAAGCCTTTTTCAATAAGGAACTTGGTCAAGCATTTATACCATGCTCTAGGAGCTTGTTTAAGACCATAAAGGGCTTTGTGAAGTTTGTAAACATGATTGGGTTTCTTAGGATTGATGAAGCCGTGAGGTTGTTTAACATAAACTTCCTCCTTGATTTCACCATTCAGAAAAGCACTTTTAATGTCCATTTGGTATAAAGTGATATCATGGTGATTAGCATAGGCAAGCAAGATGCGGATGGACTTAAGTCTAGCAACGGGGGCATATGTCTCACCATAGTCCATACCTTCGACTTGAGTATAGCCTCGGGTGACGAGACAAGCTTTGTTGCGGACGATTTGACCATCTTTGTCTTGCTTGTTGCAAAACACCCATTTGGTACCAACGATGTTGTGGTTGTTGTCGGGCTTCTCGACCAATGTCCACACTTGGTTTCTCTCAAAGTTGTGTAGCTCTTCATGCATGGCGTTTATCCAATCCGGATCTTCTAATGCTTCTTCAACCTTCATAGGTTCAATGCTAGAGATGAATGAGTAATGTTCACAAAAATTAGCCAAATGAGTTTTAGAGCGAGTGATTCTCCTGGTTTGGATATCATTGTAGATTTGCTCGATGGGATGATCTTTGGCGACTCTTGCTCAAACTCGTGGGAGCTTTTGCTTGGCTCGGGGTGGAACATCCTCTTCATCTTGTTCTTCTTCTTGGCCTTCTTCATTGTTGACGTTATCGTTCTCTTGTCGTGGTGGAGAAGGAGGTTGTTGATGTTCATATTGGTGTACTCCCTCATTTTCTTCGTCTTGGTGTACCCCACTTGTGGATGCTTCCATATCAACTCTTGGTTCACCTTGTCGTGAGGTGGAAGCTTCCACTTGGACGGACGAGGTACACTCCTTCACCTCCGTTGGATGAATCTTGCCAATATACAAGTCTTGGATTGCTTCCGAAGGGTCTTTGTCTCCTACATCAATTGGCAATTTCTCTACTTGCGAGCCGTTAGATTCATCAAACTTCACATCTACCATCTCTTCAACCTTCTGGGTGAAATTGTTGTAGACATGGTAAGTGTGAGAGTTTGAGCCATAAGCAAGTAGGAAACCGTCGTGAGATTTAGTAGCAAATTTGGAATGACGATGCTTATCAAAAGTTTAGCACTTTGAGCCAAATACTCGAAAGTATCCAACTTGGGGTTTGTTACCGGTGAGGAGCTCGTATGCCGTCTTGCTGAGTAGCTTGTGAAGATACAAGCAATTTGTTGCATCACAAGCTGTCTCAACCGCTTCCGCCTGTGTTTTGGAGTCTTGTACTCATCAAGCATCATTCTTGCCATCTCAATAAGAGTCCGGTTCTTCCTCTCAACAACACCATTTTGTTGAGGTGTGTACGTAGCCGAGAGCTCGTGTGAAATACCCTCTTCGTCAAGAAAGGTATCCACATTTGCGTTCTTGAACTCCGTTCCGTTGTCGCTCCGAACCTTCTTGATCTTCACTTCAAATTAATTTTGGGCCTTCCTAGCGAAGTTTTTGAAGATATTTTGGACCTGCGATTTATCATCAAGAAAGAACACCCACGTAAATCTTGAAAAATCATCAACTATGACTAGACCAAATGAGTTACCACCGAGACTCTTGTAGGCATTGGGACCAAAGAGATCCATGTGAAGTAGCTTGAGCGGTCTTCTCGTGGTCATGATGTTCTTCACGGGGTGACTCCCTCCAACTTGTTTTCCTGCTTGACAAGCACTACAAAGTCTATCCTTGTCAAATATAACATCTTTTACTCCAAGGATATGATCACCTTTAATAAGCTTATCAAGATTTCGCATGCCCACATGACCTAGCCTTCTATGCCATAGCCAGGCTTTAGAGGATTTAGCAATTAAGCAAGTTCTAGGTTGAGCCTTTTTAGTGAAATCAACAATGTAAAGATCACCTCTACGTATACCGGTAAAGACCATTTTATGATTGTCTCTTCGAAACACTTGGCAATCTACTTCAGTAAATAGGACATTGAAACCGAAATCAACAAGTCTAGATACCGAAAGTAAATTGTACCCAAGAGATTCAACGAGCATGACGTTTTGTATGGAGCTATCATGTGAGATGGCCACCTTAGCGAGGCCAACCACCTTACCTTTTGAGTTATCACCAAAAATGACATACTTTCGAGGGCCGTCGTTTTCAGCAAGCTCACGAAACATATCTTTGTCTCCGGTCATATGATCAGTACATCCACTATCAAGGACCCATTCCTTTCCTCCAGCCATGTAGCCGTGAAGATTAGCCATAAGACCAAAGTGTCTCATTGCATCATCAAGATCATAGTCACTATCATCATCCTCATAATAGTATCCATGTTCTATATCGTCTTGTGGTTGATCAACTCCTAAAGAGGGTAATTCATTAGAAGTATGACTGTAACAATGTTCATCTCTATGAATTCTAATGACTTCAGAAATGATATTGCTAATGATTCCAACATCTCCTTTGGCACTCGTAAGATTAGTAAGCTCAAATAAGCAATCACCAAATTTGGGGTCATTGGAACTCATCTTACTCAAGGAAATAGACTTATGGAGAATGTCATCTAGATTTTTTAAGGAATAGTTTGGGAATCGTTCCTCAAGGAATCTCCATATGGTGTAGGCACAATCAAGAGTAGGCAAGCTATTAAGCAAGTTTCTAGGAAAACCTCTAGTGATAAGATTAACAGTTCTAAGGTTGCGGATCATGTCAATAGAATCATCAAGGGTAGGATGCAAAGGATCAACATGGGGTGCACCAGGGCTAGTAATGTACTTGTTCAAATGATATTCATTGAAAATCTCAAGCATCTCATTTTTCCACTCATGAAAGAACTCTCCATCAAGAATAGGCACTCTACGTCTAAGACTCCCCAATGTAGACTCATCCATCTTCCTCCAATGGTGATTAAACCAAAGCAACGGAGACCAATGCTCTGATACCAATTGTAAGGATCGAGAAGGTGTGTCTAGAGGGGGTGAATAGACTCTAAGTAAGAAAAGTTGCAGTTTTTAACTTCCTTAGGTTTAAGTAGAGTTTTAGCACAAGTTTAAACATTCACAATACATATCAAGCAAGCATGACAAGAGTATATGAGCAGCGGAAAGTAAATCATGCAAGTTGCAAGAATGTAAAGGGATGAGATTGGAGTGTGCAAATGCAATTGGAGACACAGAGAATTTTCGCGTGGTTTTGATAGGTGGTGATATCATACATCCACGTTGATGGAGACTTCAACCCACGAAGGGTAACGGTTGCGCGAATCCACAGAGGGCCCCACCCACGAAGGGTCCACGAATAAGCAACCTTGTCTATCCCACCATGGCCGTCGCCCACGAAGGACTTGCCTCACTCGGGTAGATCTTCATGAAGTAGGCGATCTCCTTGCCCTTACAAACTCCTTGCTTCAACTCCACAATCTTGACGGGGCTCCCAAGTGACACCTAACCAATCTAGGAGACACCACTCTCCAAGAGGTAACAAATGGTGTGTTGATGATGAACTCCTTGCTCTTGTGCTTCAAATGATAGTCTCCCCAACACTCAACTCTCTCACACAGGATTTGGATTTGGTGGAAATATGATTTGAGTGGAAAGCAACTTGGGGAAGGCTAGAGATCAAGATTTATGTGGTTGGAGTGGAATATCTTGACCTCAACACAAGTGTAGGTTATTCTCTCTTAGAAAATATATGTTGGAAGTGTAGGCATATTCTGATGGCTCTCTCCGCGAATGAAGAGTGGGTAGAGGGGTATAAATAGCCTCCACACAAAATCTAACCGTTACACACAAATCACCAAACTCGGTGGTACCCAATCATACAACTCTGTCAGACCAATTTAGTTCAAAATGTGACCGTTAGGGTTTTCGGTGGGACCGATATAATCGACACGGTGGGACCAATGTGCTAGGGTTAGGGTAAAGCCTCATCTCAGTTTGACCGATTACACAAACTCGGTGGGACCGATTTGGGTAATAAGCAAAACAGAGAGTTGGCCAAGCAAACTCGGTGGGACCGATTGCATGTCTCGGTGGGACCGAAATTATTGCAATAGGCAACAGAGAGTTTGCAAGCCCATCTCGGTGAGACCGAGATCCCATCGGTGAGACCGAATTGATTGGGGTTTCTGGTAGTGGCTATGTCAACTGAACTCAGTGGCGCCGGATAGAAAGGTTCGGTGTGGCCGAGTTTGACTTTTGGTTTGGGACATATGTGGATATGACAAAGTAGTTGAGGGCTTTTGGAGCATATCACTAAGCACTTTGAGCAAGCAAGCCATTAAGCAACACCTCATCCCCTCTTAATAGTATTGGCTTTCCTATGGACTCAATGTGATCTTGGATCACTAAAATAAAATGTAGAGTCCTGAGCTTTGAGCTTGAGCCAATCCTTTGTCCTCAGCATCTTGAAGGGGTTCCACATCCTCTAGTCCATGCCACTCCATTGTTGAACTTATCTGAAACATACTAGGTAGAAGCATTAGTCCAACAAGAGATATGTTGACATTAATTACCAAAATCACCCAGGGAGCACTTGTGCTTTCATGGTACTACCGTGGAGGAGCAGTACTGCCGCTTGTAGTTCATGAGCGGTACGACCGCTGGGGTCCGCGGTACTACCGTTGGTACTAGACTTCAGAGAGAAGGCAATGAGGTAGCCTCCATCGAAGCGGGAAGGCTCAGAGGGTGCAAAGGGGATGTGTACATGTTGATTCCACCCTAGCCTAAACAATGCAGACCCCCTCTTGATAGTACGGTGACTCCTACGACACAAGACCATCAGGACTGAATCGAAAGAGCTACACCGTCTTCGCTTAAAACTCCGAGGGGAGGGAATCGTCTCGTGCCAAAGGATGAAACTCTGAAATACTCAACGCACATGATTAGTCTGCAAAGGCATTGTCATCAATCACCAAAACTACTTAGAGAGTGAAATGCCTTAACAATCTCCCCCTTTTTGGTGGATTGATGACAACACGGGATTTGCACAAAGGTAAGACAATAAAGTACATGAATTGCCAAGACTACAAAATATAGACGAAGCTCCCGTTGAATGTGTGCACCTAAAAGACGTGCCTTTGGAAAGCAAGGCACACAATTCAGGATCAACACTCCCCCTATATTTTATCATCTGACAGCAAGCAATGAGTAATGGAACATAAAGAGCTCGGATGCATAAGAGTAGGAGTGAGCATAGTATATAACAGGATAAGCATGCAACTCACATAAGGTACTCGACAACATAGATAATAAAAGGATAAGGTAGCATATGTATCACACCATATGATAGGGTACCGAGTCTCACAAACACAAACCAAACAAACACCAGAAACGAGAAAAGAGTTTGCGAGAAAGACAGGCAAGGCAGACACGCCACACAAACACACGCTCGCAACTCGACAACGACAAATCCCTAAGCTCTCTCCCCCTTTGGCATTGAGACACCAAAAAGGCAAATAGCGCTGCTATGGCTCTAGGTGATGGCAAACTGAGGATCTCCAACATCACATCCCAGCGGGATCGTCTGCAACGCCATCATCAGTCGGAAACTGCTCGGTGTCTAAATCAGTCCAGGGGCAATGCTGCTGAGCCCACTCCTCCTCATCAGTGATCTTACCCTCAGATCCGCTGGCAACGGTCACACCCAACTGACGCATGAGCTCCTTGTGATGACTCCTGGCCTTCTTCTCAGCCACATGAGTCATGTACTGACCATGAGACTCCATGTAGAAGAGTTTATTCATCTTGTTCTTGAGCTTCTTTGCCCATGAGGGTTCTGCACCAGAGGGCTCATAGTCATTGTCGTCATCAGCATCAGCCTCTGTCTCCATGTTAGCAACTCCAGGCGAAAACCCAGAACTCAGAGTCTAGGTGCCCCAGTTCTCCTTCTTCCTTAGACGCTTGATCTCATGAGAAACTAACTCCCCAGTCTCCAGCACCACCCTAGGATAGACATGCGCCCATGCCTTCTCAATAAGCAACATGATAAACGGTCCATAGTTAGGGCACTTGCGCTCAGAGATGGCGTAGACTAGTCTAGACCACATGACATGAGAGATATCCAAGGATTCTCCAGTGTTTTCTTCCTTCTCATGCTGGCAGAAAAGAAGCATGTCCACAAGGAAAGAGTGTACCATATCCAAGTTTCCAATGCGAGGAAAGAGGGTCTCCCTGAAGATGCGATGGAGAATTTCCAGAAATGTAGGCAGCTCATAGATCTCCTTCTGAGTCACTGGGTGAATCTTCAAAGTACAACATGGCCAGAGAGATTGCTTGTGAGTGGAAGTTGCATTGCAGTGAGGGCGAAAGCCAACTGGGTTCTCAAGACCATAATCTTCAACTCCAAGTAACTCCATAAAGGCCTTCCACTTGACAGAAAGCAGCTTGCCATTTGTCATTCATGTCAGAATTCTTTCCTCATCTATCCCAAGATGGACCGTGGCATAAAATGGAGCCACCAAATCAGCATCAAAGTCCTTGTTGAACTTCATGATCTTGAGAATGTTCAGCTGAGAGCACATCTCAAGGGCTTCGCCAAAATAGGCAGGATCCTTCTCCATGAAGTCAGTGTCGATGGTCCGAACATCAACAAAGTGATTCTTCTTTGCTTTGATCACATCAAAGTAGATGGCCCACTGAAAGCGGTTCTAGAAAGGACAGTTGACCAAAGTGGGTTCTTGATCTTTCGTATAAGGGTTCCGTCAACGCCTTTCCCAAAACTCTTTTGCAGACATTTCAGTCACAGACTTGGCCCTAGGCTTGGGCTTGAACGCAATCTTCTTCTTCGGCTGAGGAGGAGGAGCACTTGATGAGGCAGCAACTGTCTCAGAGGTGCTGTAGCGCCTGGAAGTTGAACGGCCGGGGTTGACACGATGCCCATGCTGCTTAGAGGGACCATCACATGGAACCCAACAAACGGACAAAAGAAACAACACGAAAGAAAGAGCATAAGCCACCAAACAAAACAACATGGATCAAAAATTGGCAGGAATATGATGGAAGTGGGCATCCGGCGGTAGTACCGCTATCAGTAAGCGGCAGTACCGCCCTAGCGGTAGTACCGCTCCGACGGGCGGTAGTACCACTCGAGACGTGGAAACGGCGGTTCCCTACTGCCGTGGTCAAAACCGGCACTACCGGGATGCTAAATTCAAAAATACTCCTACCAAATATCAATCCAAACAGTCTAGTCGCCTTCTCCAACCTACTGAAGCCTTGATTTAGCCAAAAATTGAGAGATGCAACAACTATTGCCCCTAAAACACTAGATCTGAAATTTAGGCAAGAAGAAAAAGAAAACGAGGGCAATACCGGCATCCATGGCAAGAGGACAGGTGGGGATAGATTCCACCGAAGGGAATGGAGAGGGACGGCCCGCCAGAGCCCTCCCGCGGTGAGTTGGTGCTGGAGAGACAAGGGGAAACGAGTGGGTCGTGCGAATGGGTATGGGGGATAAGAAACCTCCCCCTGCCCTGACATAACCCCCTGGTCCCACCCCGCAGCGGTAGTACCGCTCGGGTGGGCGGTAGTACGGCTTGTCAACACAAGCGGTAGTACCGCGTACCATCAGCGGTAGTACCGCCTAGCCAAGACCCCAAAGACTAGACACAAAACGGCTTAAGTCAAAAATAAAGGAAACAAAAGGCAAGAAGAGAGAGAGAGAAAACACAAAGCAACACCAGCGAGAGGACAATAAACACAAACACCTCTTCAAGAGATGGCGGTGGTCGAGGCCACCTATGTTTGAGTCAAGATGGTATGGCACCGCGAAGATTTTAACCTTGGGCCCATGACCAAAATTCGTCTTTGAAGCACAAGTACCATAAAAAATGGCTAATGTGAAAGACTTGATCAATTTATGCATAATGGGGGGAGGGAGAGTTCATTGAGAGAACAACACTCCCCCTATGTCCATGCCTACACCTAAACAAGATAACAAGTTGAGTATGGTGGGGTGTGCAAGGGTTCAAGCAACATTGCTCGAATAAATGATATTTAGCTCATGCCTTAACTCGTGAAATCTCGCTACATCCAAAGGCTTCGTGAAGATATCTGCAAGGTTATCATGAGTGTTGACATAGTTGATCTCGATCTCCCCTCGCCTAATATGATCCCGGATGAAGTGATACCGAATCTCAATATGCTTCGTCTTGAAGTGTTGCACCGGGTTAAGAGAAATCTTGATGGCACTTTCATTGTCACACCAAAGAGGCACTTTGTCACAAATGACACTGTAATCCTTTAAAGTTTGCCTCATCCATAGAAGTTGTGCACAACAACTACTGGCGGCCACATACTCTGCTTCGATGGATGAGAGAGACACACAACTTTAATTATCAAAAGACCAACTCACCAAAGAGCAACCAAGGAATTGGCACCCTTCGGAAGTTGGCTTCCTGTCCACTTTCTCTCCCACCCAATCGGAGTCCGAATAGCCTACAAGGTTGAAGCTCGCTCCTCTTGGGTACCATAAGGCAAAGTTTGGGGTATGAGCCAAATATCGAAAGATTCACTTGACTGCCACAAAGTGGCTTTCCTTAGGTGTGGCTTGAAACTGTGCACAAATTCCCACACTCAACATGATATCCAGTCTAGATGCACAAAGGTAAAGCAAGGAGCCAATCATGGAGCAATATACCTTTTGATCCACCGCTTTACCATTGGGATCTATGTCAAGTTGGCATTTGACGGGCATTGGAGCGGAAGCCGGCTTGACATCACTTAGCTTGAATCTCTTGAGCATGTCTTGAGTGTATTTGTCTTGGTTGAAGAAGGTTCCTTCTCTTCGTTGAATGATTTCGAACCCGGGAAAGAACTTCAACTCTCCCATCATGGATATCTTGAACTTCGAGGTCATGAGAGCGGCAAATTCCTCATTGAAAGCTTTGTTAGGAGAACCAAAGATAATGTCATCAACATATAGTTGGCACACAAACAACTCCCAATTTCAAACCCATGATCTTGCAACAACTCGGTAAGGTGGTCATACCATGCATGGGGGGCTTGTTTAAGGCCACAGAGTGCCTTATCGAGTTGGTACACATGATCGGGGAAATAGGGATCCTCGAACCCGGGGGGTTGTTTGACATACACCAACTCATTAATAGGACCATTAAGAAAAGCACTCTTCACACCCATTTGTTGCAACTTGAAGTTATGATGAGAAGCATAAGCAATCAACAAACGAATAGATTCAAGGCGAGCAACGGGAGCAAAGGTTTCACCGTAGTCGATACCCTCGACTTGGAAGTAGCCTTGAGCTACCAAGCGAGCCTTATTGCGAACAATAATTCCATGAGCATCTTGCTTGTTCTTGACTATCCACTTGGTTCCAATGACATTATGGTTCCCCGTTGGCCTTGGCACCAATCACCACACCTTGTTATGCTCTAAGTTGTTGAGTTCTTCATGCATGGCATTAAGCCAATCCAGATCTTCGAGCGCCTCGTAGACCTTTTGGGGTTCAACACAAGAGACAAACATGTGATGTTCACAATAATTTGCCAATTGTCTACGAGTGCTTACTCCCTTTCGTATGCTTCCAAGCACATTTGTCATGAGATGACCCTTGGTAGATAGCTTGGATGCAAACTTGGCGGCATGACGCTCCAATTCCTCCTCAGGAGTGAGTTGAGGAGCGGTTACTTGATCATCTTGAGCATCGTCTTGAGCTTGTTCTTGATCTTGAGCTTGCTCTTGATCTTGAACTTTCTCGGAGGAGAGAACTTGACCTTGGGCATCACTTGGTGGTTCAACACCATCTTGAGGTTGATCTTGCCCTTGGTCTTGTTCATGAGGTTGAGGGCCTTCACTTTGTTCTTCAGAAGCGTGTGGGCCTTGGGTTGGTGATGGTTCCACTTGAGTGGAACATTGTCCTTCTCCTTCGTCCACAAGGGGTTCCTCAATGGGTAGGATAAAACCAACACCTATTCTTCTATGGCTTGGGGAGGAATTTCATCACCTACACCACAAGTGTCACTTTTCTACACTTGGGAGCCATTACTCTCATCAAACTCCACATTACATGTTTCCTCAATAAGTCATGTGGACTTATTGAGGACACGGTAAGCATGAGCGTTTGTAGCATAACCAACAAATATGCCCTCTTGAGCTCTAGCCTCAAATTTAGACAAACGAACACCTTTCTTGAGAACGAAACACTTACACCTGAACACCCGAAAGTACTTGAGGTTGGGCTTGTTACCGGTGAGTATCTCATATGGAGTCTTGTTCAAGCCTTTGCGGAGATAGAGCCGATTGGATGCATGACACACGGTGTTGATGGCTACGGCCCAAAAGTTGTATGGAGACTTGAACTCCGCCATCATGGTCCTAGCCGCATCCATCAACATCCGGTTCTTCCTCTCCGCTACACCATTTTGTTGAGGGGTGTAAGGTGCAGAATATTGATGCTTGATCCCCTCATCACTAAGAAACTCATCCAAAGTGTAGTTCTTGAACTTGGTGCCGTTGTCACTTCTTATTGTCAAGATCTTTGCATTGTGTTGGCGTTGAGCTTCATTTGCAAAGTTAATGACGGTTTGTTGGGTCTCACTCTTCCTCTTGAAGAAGTACACCCAAGTGTATCTTGAATAATCGTCCACAATCACCAAGCAATACTTTCTACCCCCAATACTATCAAAGGATGGAGGCCCAAAGATATCCAAGTGAAGGAGCTCCAAAGGCCTCTTTGAGTAAATGATAGTCGTGGGAGGATGAGCCTTCTCATGTAACTTTCCTTCAATACAGGCACTGCAAGCACGATCTTTGGCAAAACTAACATTTCTTAGTCCACAGACGTGGTCCCCCTTGAGAAGACTTTGCAAAGATCTCATATTGACATGGGCTAAACAGCGATGCCAAAGCCATCCCACATCAACTTTAGCCATTAGGCATGTCGCGGTCTTAGTGGGTCACTCCGAAAAGTTAATCAACCGTTCTCGACATGCCCAACAAAGGCTACTTTAAGAGTCTTGCTCCACAAGAGGGCCACGATATCAATATCAAAGAAAGTGGCAAAGCCCATGATTGCAAGTTGACGAATAGAAAGTAAATTGTATGCAAGAGACTCAACAAGCATGACCTTCTCGATCGTGAGATCATGAGAAATGACAACCTTGCCAAGTCCCAATACCTTAGAGGATGAGGCATCACCCCACTCGACATTGGTGGGCATAGATGGAATCTTGTGCACGTCCACCACCAAATCCTTGCTTCCGGGTCATATGATTAGTGGCTCCACTATCGAGCAACCATGATCCCCCACCGGAAGCAAACATCTACAAGAGATCAATGCTTGGTTTTAGGTACCCATTTTGTAATGGGTCCTTTGATGTTAGTGACAAGGGTCTTAGGAACCCAAATAGACCATTCAATGTACTCATAAGGAGAACCAACAAATTTAGCATAAACATGCCCATCACTAGCACGGCATAACACATAAGAAGGGTTAAAGTCGCCGACTTTGTTGGAAGTGGTGGCATTGCTCTTGACACCACCACCCTTCACATTGTTCTTCTTCTCCTTAGAGGCACCCTCTCCCTCTTTGATAAAAGTTTGCATGAGAGGAGGAGGTCGTTTGGCCTTGTCATTCTTTTTCTTGTTCTTTGACTTGGGTGCAAACTCAATCCCTTCCTTGGCCACAACTTCCTTTTGATTGCTCAAAAGGTCGTTGAGGTTCTTCTCACCTTGTATGCACGACACAAGGCCTTTCTCAAGTTGCTCCTTCAAATTTGCATTCTCCTCAATAAGATGCACATGCTCACAACAAGGGTTAGTAGCATTTGCATTATCAATTAAGACCATATGAGGAAAAGTGGCTTTCTCCTTGGTTAGCTTCACTTGGAGTTGATCATGAGACTCTTTAAGACTAGCATGAGTACCCTTCAAGGCCTTGTGAGCCTTGTCAAGTATATCAAACTCTTCCTTGAGTCTAGCAAGATCAACCCCAAGTTTGGCTTTCTCGGAATTTAGCACACGAGATACAGCAAGAGAATTATCAAGATCTTTCTTCAATTTAGCATGGCCATCATTGTGTGACTCCTCAAGAGCCAAACGATGACCTCGCTCTTCCTTGAGAGCATTAGAGAGATTCGATATCTCATCGGCATAGTCACAACTATGCTCCTCCATCCTAGAGATGGTGTCTTCGTGAGCCTCGATCATGTCATTGGCTTCACCAAGTTGTTCCAAGAGAGCAACAAAGTGCTTCTTGGATTTACCCTTAAGCTTACTCATAAAGGACTCAAATTCATTATCCTCCACGTTAGACCCCCCACTTTCATCAATGCAATCCGTCAAAGAAGGATGACTAATGATGGTAGTTTTGATGTTGGGGGTTACCTTGTTGGTGGCTTTAGCCATGAGGCAGTTGGCGGTGATGTTCTCATTGGGTGAGTCAAAGAGGGACGCCCGTGGATTTGTCGCAATGGCCACGGAGGCCATGGCAAACGGCTCACCGTATTCATCATCATCATCCTCATTGTACTCTTCTTGTGCCACCAATCCCTTGGGAGGAGTCTTCTTGGTGAAGTTGTTCTTGTTGGGGAAAGAATTGGCCTTGTCCTTCTGGATGAGCTTGCCACCATTGTCTTCCCTCTTCTCATATGTGCAATCCGCAAAAAAGTGGCTCATATTGCCACAATTATAGCAAGTCCTCACACGTTGCTTGCCCTTGGCACCACTTGAGTTGCTCTTGTTGAAGTTGGGCCTTGATTTCTTCTTGCTCCAAAATTGTATCGAAGCGAGAGCCATGTGCTCATGATAAACATATTTTGTATCCTCGGGGTTGCTCTCCTCTTCTTCCTCTTCCTTCTCTTCTTCCACACTAGCCTTGGCTTTCAAGGCAAGCTTGGGCTTCTTTGCTCTTTGAGAACGCAACACCGCATTGTCGGTGGTCTTGTCCAAGGTACTCATTGCCACAAACTCATCCAACACTTCACTTGAGGACAAGGTGTGGAAGTCCAGCCTTTGACGGATGACGGAGGACATGGCCTTATGGTAAGGCATCATGGCTTTGATAAACCTGCGCTTGATCCAATTGTCATTTGTGTCCTTGCTCCCATGATCTCCGAGTGAGACGGCGAGAGTGGTTAATCTCTGATAAAGCTCACGAGGTTCTTCACCTTCATTCATTGCAAATTCATCGGCTTCATCTTGCACCACTTCATAGTTGGATCGTTGAATGCTTGTGCTTCCCTTGTAAAGGGAAAAAACATGGTGCCATGCTTCCTTGTCCACGGTGAAAGGTCGAAGATGTGCAATATGTTTGGATGGAATTGCATCTTGGACGATGAAGAGACCATTCTCGTTGAATTGATGATCCCGGGCTTCTCTAGGGGTGAAGTTTCTTGGGTCATGCAGATAGAAACCTTGCTCAATGATTCTCAAAGTTAGTATTGACATGATTTAAATTACGTTTAGAGCGATGGACCCAAGAGTCAAAATCCTCATTTTTCACAATCTTAGGAGGAGGACCCGCATGATTTAAGTGAGTGGAGGGAACCGGTCCTCCATAAGTGAGAGGAGGTTTAACATGGGCAAAGATGTCGTTTCCACTTTTACCACTAGACAAAGGAACTTTATCACTAGAAGCTCCCCCCTTGTCAGAGTTAGCATCCGTCACCTTGTTAGTGGGATCGACCACTTCCAACGGTGCGGTGGACAATTGCTACCTCTTGACTACTGCGTTGGTTTTCCCTTGAAGAGGAAAGGGTTATGCAACAAAGTAGCGTAAGTATTTCCCTCAGTTTTTGAGAACCAAGGTATCAATCTAGTAGGAGATCACGCTCAAGTCCCACGCACCTACACAAACAAATAAGAACTTTGCAACCAACACGATAAAGGGGTTGTCAAGCCCTTCACGGTCACTTACGAGAGTGAGATCTGATAGATATGATAAGATAATATTTTTGGTATTTTTATGATAAAGATGCAAAGTAAAATAAATGGCAAAGGAAATAACTAAGTGTTGAAAGATTAATATGATGAAAGATAGACCCGGGGGCCATAGGTTTCACTAGTGGCTTCTCTCAAGAGCATAAGTATTACGGTGGGTAAACGAATTACTGTCGAGAAATTGATAGAATTGAGCATAGTTATGAGAATATCTAGGTATGATCATGTATATAGGCATCACATCCGAGACAAGTAGACCGAAACGATTCTGCATCTACTACTATTACTCCACACATCGACCGCTATCCAGCATGCATCTAGAGTATTAAGTTCATTAAGGAAGATGACATGATGTAGAGGGATAAACTCATGCAATATGATATAAACCCCATCTTTTTATCCTTGATGGCAACAATACAATACGTGTCGGTTCCCTTTCTGTAATTGGGATCGAGCACCGCAAGATTGAACCCAAAGCTAAGCACTTCTCCCATTGCAAGAAAGATCAATCTAGTAGGCCAAACCAAACTGATAATTCGAAGAGACATGCAAGATAAACCAATCATACATAAAAGAATTCAGAGGAGAATCAAATATTGTTCATAGATAATCTGGATCATAAACCCACAATTCATCGGATCTCGACAAACACACCGCAAAAGAAGATTACATCGAAGAGATCTCCAAGAAAATCGAGGAGAACTTTGTATTGAGATCCAAAGAGAGAGAAGAATCCATCTAGCTAATAACTATGGACCCGTAGGTCTGAATTAACTACTCACACATCACCGGAGAGGCCATGGAATTGATGTAGAGGCCCTCCGTGATCAATGCCCCCTCCGGCGGAGCTCCGGAAAAGGCTCCGAGATGGGATCTCTCGAGTACAGAAGGTTGTGGCGGTAGAATTAGGTTTCCATGGTGCTCCTGGATGTTTGGGGGGTACGTGGATATATATAGGAGGAAGAAGTACGTCGGTGAAGCAATGGAGGGCCCACGAGGGTGGAGGGCGCACCCAGGGGGTAGGCGCAACCCCTGCCTCGTGCCTTCCTCCCCTGTTTCTTGACGGCCACTCCAAGTCTCCTGGATCACGTTTGTTGAGAAAATCACGTTCTCGAAGGTTTCATTCCGTTTGGACTCCATTTGATATTCCTTTTCTTCGAAACCCTAAAATAGGCCAAAAAACAGCAATTTGGGTTGGGCCTACGATTAGTAGGTTAGTCCCAAAAATGATATAAAAGTGTAAAATAAAGCCCATTAACATCGAAAATAGATAATATAATAGCATGGAGCAATCAAAAATTATAGATATGTTGGAGACGTATCAAGCATCCCCAAGCTTAATTCCTGCTCGTCCTCGAGTAGGTAAATGATAAAAGAAGAATTTTTGATGTGGAATGCTTTCTAACATATTTCTCAATGTAATTTTTCTTTATTGTGGCATGAATGTTCAGATCTGAAAGATTCAAGATAAAAGTTTAATATTGACATAATAATAATAATAATTCAAGCATACTAACTAAGCAATTATGTCTTCTCAAAATAACATGGCCAAAGAAAGTTATCCCTACAAAATCATATAGTCTGGCTATGCTCTATCTTCACCACACAAAATATTTAAATCATGCACAACCCCGATGACAAGCCAAGCAATTGTTTCATACTTTTGATGTTCTCAAACTGTTTCAATCTTCACGCAATATATGAGCATGAGCCATGGATATAGCACTATGGTGGAATAGAATGGTGGTTGTGGAGAAGACAAAAAGGGACAAGATAGTCTCACATCAACTAGGTGTATCAATGGGCTATGGAGATGCCCATCAATAGATATCAATGTGAGTGAGTAGGGATTGCCATGCAATGGATGCACTAGAGCTATAAGTATATGAAAGCTCAAAAAGAAACTAAGTGGGTGTGCATCCAACTTGCTTGCTCACGAAGACCTAGGGCATTTTGAGGAAGCCCATCATTGGAATATACAAGCCAAGTTCTATAATGAAAAATTCCCACTAGTATATGAAAGTGATATCATAGGAGACTCTCTATATGAAGATCATGGTGCTACTTTGAAGCACAAGTGTGGAAAAATGATAGTAGCATTGTCCCTTCTCTCTTTTTCTCTCATTTTTTTATTTGGGCCTTCTTTTTTTGGCCTTTTCTCTCTCTTTTTTTCGTCCGGAGTCTCATCCCGACTTGTGGGGGAATCATAGTCTCCATCATCCTTTCCTCACTTGGGACAATGCTCTAATAATGATGATCATCACACTTTATTTACTTACAACTCAAAAATTACAACTCAATACTTAGAACAAAATATGACTCTATGTGAATGCCTCCGGCGGTGTACCGGGATGTGCAATGATGCATGAGTGACATGTATGAAATAATTATGAACGGTGGATTTGCCACAAATACAATGTCAACGACATGATCATGCAGGCAATATGACAATGATGAAGTGTGTCATAATAACGGAACGGTGGAAAGTTACATGGCAATATATCTCGGAATGACTATGGAAATGCCATAATAGGTAGGTATGGTGGCTGTTTTGAGGAAGGTATATGGTGGGTTTATGGTACCGGCGAAAGTTGCGCGATACTAGAGAGGCTAGCAATGGTGGAAGGGTGAGCATGCGTATAATCCATGGACTCAACATTAGTCATAAAGAACTCACATACTTATTGCAAAAATCTATTAGTTATCGAAACAAAGTATTACACGCATGCTCCTAAGGGGATAGATTGGTAGGAAAATGCCATCGCTCGTCCCCGACCGCCACTCTTAAGGAAGACAATCAATAAAGAAATCATGCTCCGACTTCATCACATAATGGTTCACCATACGTGCATGCTACGGGAATCACAGACTTCAACACAAGTATTTCTCAAATTCACAACAACTCAACTAGCATGACTCTAATATCACCATCTCCATATCTCAAAACAATTATCAAGTATCAAACTTATCATAGTATTCAATGCACTTATATGAAAGTTTTTATTATTGCCATGTTATTCTAAAGGACTCTCAAAATAATATAAATGAAGCATGAGAGAACAATAGTTTCTATAAAACAAATCCACCACCATGCTCTAAGAGATATAAGTGAAGCACTAGAGCAAAAACTATATAGCTCAAAAGATATCTGTGAAGCACATAGAGTATTCTAATACATTTCAAATCATGTGAGACTCTCTCAAAATGTGTGTACAGCAAGGATGATTGTGGTAAACTAAAAAGCAAAGACTCAAATCATACAAGACACTCCAATCAAGACACATATCATGTGGTGAATAAAAATATAGCTCCAAGTAAAGTTACCGATAGACGAAGATGAAAGAGAGGATGCCTTCTGGGGCATCCCCAAGCTTAGGCTTTTTGGTGTCCTTGGATTTTACCTTGGGGTGCCATGGGCATCCCCAAGTTTAGGCTCTTGCCACTCCTTGTTCCATAATCCATCAAATCTTTACCCAAAACTTGAAAACTTCACAACACAAAACTCAAAATAGAAAATCTCGTGAGCTCCGTTAGCGAAAGAAAACAAAACACCAATTCAAGGTACTGTAATGAACTCATTATTTATTTATATTGCTGTTAAACCTACTGTATTCCAACTTCTCTATGGTTTATAAACTGTTTTACTAGCCATAGATTCATCAAAATAAGCAAACAACACAAGAAAAACAGAATCTGTCAAAAACAGAACAATCTGTAGTAATCTGTAGCTAACGCAAGTTCTGGAACCCAAAAATTCTAAAATAAGTTGCTGGATGTGAGTAATTTATCTATTAATCATCTTCAAAAATAATTAACTAAATGTCAATTCCAAATAAAAATGGCAGCAATTCTCGTGAGTGCTAAAGTTTCTATTTTATACAGCAAGATCAAAAAGATTTTCCCCAAGTCTTCCAACGGGTCTACTTGGCACAAACACTAATTAAACACAAAAAACACAACCAAAACAGAGGCTAGATAAATTATTTATTACTAAACAGGAGTAAAAATCAAGGAACAAAAATAAAATTGGGTTGCATCCTAACAAGCGCTATCGTTTAACGCCCCTAGCTAGGCATAAAAGCAAAGATAGATCTAGGTATTGCCATCTTTGGTAGGTAATTCTTTAATGAGACACGTGTAATTCTTAGGAGTTTCTTCATTTTTATTAATTATCAAACTCCTAGGCACAAAATCAAGAAAATCATTTGTAGCAAACGGTTCCTTAATGATAGCAAAAAGATTAGGATGAACACTTATTGATTTTACATCCGCAGTTTCCTTACTAGAGGATTCACCCTTATTTTTAGGAACATAAACAAGCTTGGCAATTTTAGTAGGAGGATTTGGAGTATTTTTAACGGAAGAAAAAGCGGATCCCAAGTTGGTGATAATTCCCTCAAGTTTATCGATTCTAGTAGAATCTTGATCTATTCTTTCATTAACTATGGGTTCTTTTTCCTTAAAAAATTTCGGAGTAACTCCCAACTTAGATCCATATTGGGTAATTTGGTTGTGGATCTTTTTATCCAAATTCTCAATCAACTCTACAGTAGCAACTTTATTGTCAATAATTTCAAGCCTTTGCATCACATGTTCCAAAGTTAACATAGTTCCATTAACCAAAAGAGGTGGTGGGCCAAACAAATCTATCATAGCATTATAAGAATCAAAAGTATGGCTACCCAAGAAATTTCCTCCGGTAATGGTATCAAGAATATATCTATTCTAAGGCATGATGCCTACATAAAAACTGCGGAGAAGAACAAAAGTAGATTGCTTCCTGATAGATCTATTTTGAGCATTGCAAATTATATACCAAGCATCTTTTAGATTTTCTCCCTCCCTTTGTTTAAAATTAAGAACTTCATTCTCAGGAGACAACGGAGAAGATAGAGGACTAGCCATAAAGATAGGGCAAGCAATCCAACACACAAGCAAACAAGGAACGGGTAAAAGAGGCAAATAGAAAAAGAGAAGGGGAACGGAGAGAGAGGGAGAGAGGAAAAGAGGGCGAATAAAACAGCAAGGGTTAAGTGGGGGAGAGGAAAACGAGAGGCAAATGGCAAATAATGTAATGCGAGGGATAAGAGTTTGCAATGGGTACTTGGTAATGGCGCCAGAAATGACTCGTTGTTGGAGTCAAATCTTTACTTGAGTTGGCGCGAATCTCCCTGGCAACGGCACTAGAAATCCTTCTTGCTACCTCTTGAGCACTGCGTTGGTTTTCCCTTGAAGAGGAAAGGGTGATGCAGCAAAGTAGCGTAAGTATTTTCCTCAGTTTTTTAGAACCAAGGTATCAATCCAGTAGGAGATCATGATCAAGTCCCACGCACCTACACAAACAAATAAGAACCTCGCAACCAACATGATAAAGGGGTTGCCAAGCCTTCACGGTCACTTACGAGAGTGAGATCTGATAGATATGATAAGATAATATTTTTGGTATTTTTATGATAAAGATGCAAAGTAAAATAAATGGCAAAGGAAATAACTAAGTGTTAAAAGATTAATATGATGAAAGATAGACCCGGGGGCCATAGGTTTCACTAGTTGCTTCTCTCAAGAGCATAAGTATTACGGTGGGTAAACGAATTACTGTCGAGCAATTGATAGAATTGAGCATAGTTATGAGAATATCTAGGTATGATCATGTATATAGGCATCACGTCCGAGACAAGTAGACCGAAACGATTCTGCATATACTACTATTACTCCACACATCGACTGCTATCCAGCATGCATCTAGAGTATCAAGTTCATAAGATTAGAGTGATGCTTTAAGGAAGATGACATGATGTAAAGGGATAAACTCATGCAATATGATATAAACCCTATATTTTTATCCTCGATGGCAACAATACAATACCTGTTGGTTCCCTTTCTATCAGAGTAAATAGCCATGGGTAGCCTAGCCGGCTTCCCCTGGCCCTTCTGAAAAAATTACGAGCCCGTCCGGCTCTCAAGAATCCAAGACATGGGGCCGCCTTCCCCTTGCTGGCTGTCACCCAGGCCGGCTTTAGGAAGGCGGCCCGACTTTAACCCTCATGAAGAAAGCCACGGGAGGGCCGACTTCGAGAAGCCGGCCGCGAGAAGGCCGACTCCAAGAAGCCGGCTTCCATAGAGTGGTCGAGACCGTACCCTCAAAGTTTGCATCCACCTAGCGGCGATGTGACGGGGCGTGGCTACAGTGAAGCCTGCCACCCCCGAATCCCGGAGTACGCCTAGCACAGTGCGCCGTACGGAGTGGGCATGACCCGTCCGGCGCGGCACTGTTGCCATGTTGACCCTGATGTCACCCCCGACGGGCCGCCAGCGCGGCCCACAGACGGTGGGCCCCTTCGGGCAGAGAGACACCCGAAGGCGGCCACGCCTCCCCCCAGTTGGCCCAAGACAGAGCCGGCTCCCGACAGCCGGCTTGCCGCCTCCCTCGAAGGAGACGCCCCATTAAGGAGACAAGACGCGGTGAGGCTACAGCGATCGCCCGACGGGCGGCGGCACTGTAGCCGCGCCTACCACGATGAAGCCCACGTCACCAAGATGGAGCAACAGTAACCAGCCACCGACCAGGTCCTGGATGGTGGGGCCTGCCTGTCGACCAAGGGGCCGGCAGCCGGCGGGGCCCACCAGTCGGTGGGCCCCAGCAGCCGGCGCAGAAGCCGGCGAGCGCAGTCACAGACGGCTGGGGCCCGCGCCCAGCCGGATTACCATTGTACCCCCGGGGGTAGGCCTATATAAACCCCCCGGGGCACCCATGCAAAGGGTTCGACCCCCAGCTAGTTTTAGACACCACACAAGGAGAAGAAGCAAGCTAGCCGTGCCCTTCTTCCTCCTCCCCCCGAACAGCTCAAGGAGCATTGTGTAGCTACTTGTCCATCTAGTGATCATGCGGAGACCCCGCAGAGCAGCAGTAGGGGTGTTATCTCCACGGAGAGCCCCGAAGCTGGGTAAGATTTGCCAGCGTGCATGTCTTAGCCTCATCCCGTTTCGAGGCACTGGCGACGTCTTACTGGCTCCCACAATGATAAGCCACCCATTGGCATATGTCGCACCTACCACCCGACATTTGGCGCCCACCGTGGGGCCAGGTGCACCGTCGTCCAGAGACCTGCTCTGGACGGGAACCCTCTTCCTCCCCAGCGAGCGTAGCCAGCCCGGCACGCCCGTTGGCGCTTGCCACGACGCGCTGCAAGGCGTCACCAGCGTCTGCACGGTGAGCAGCCTCGCCGATCTCCCCGACGAGACCCTCATCTCCGACGAGCTCGCCTCCGAGGCGGGCACCGACCACCTCGCCAACCTCCTCGGCCAGCTCCATGTCTCCAGCGAGCCCGCTGTGGATCTGGAGTCGGTTGGCTCCACCGACCAGATGCCTGTCGACTCCGACACGGCCTCCTATGACACCTTCCCCACCAACGTCACGATCTACAACGACCCGCTTCCTCGAGCTGACGGCTGCGATGCTGTCGCCACCGAAGTGATGGTTGTCGGCCATGGCGGCCCGGCCGACGAGAGCACCCACGACGCCCCGCACGCGGCGGCCCATGACTTGTCCACCCCCCTCCCGGCTGATGCCGACGACGAAGCACTGGAAGCGCGCCGCCTCGCCCTCCTCGCAGAGGGCCGAAGGCTGGCTTCCGTAAGACGCCTCACTGAGGCCTACCAGCGCGAAGCTGACCGCGCCACCTTCGGCACGCCAGCCCCGGGCGGGCCAAGCCGGGCCGACATTGTCAAGCAACGTGGCGCCGTCATCGCCGACACGCTGGGGGTCGACTGCCCAGTCTACGTCACTCCACTCGAGAACCTGCGCGCTGCCCAGGCGGCCGTAGACGAGCTAGACGGACTGGGGACCGAAGAACTCCCCCACATGACCCGACGCATCCAGCAGCTGATCGATGCAGCCGCGCAGCGACACGAAGCCGACGCCCGCGTGGGAAGCCCTCCTCCACGCCGAGATCACGGCGCGACACCCGTGCGCGGCGCGAGAAAGAGCCGGCGGCCAGCCGAAGCCGGACCTGAATCTCCATCGAGCGAGATGCAGATGGCCATCCCCGAGCCATGGAACGGCGGGGTAACTCGCCTTCGCCTCGACCCCGTGGAGAGAGATATCCCACCTCGCCGCCGGTGGTGCACCCGACTCTCAGCGGCGACTAGTTCGCCGCGAAGGAGTCGGCGAGAACGACGCCCGCCATCGGATCGACCGCCTGGCGTGATCCCTGGCGCTAGAAGAAGAAGACGATGTCGGCCCGCCTTGTTTTGGCCCCCGCATCCGCGACGAGCCCTTCCCCAAAGGGTTCTCGCTCCCAAGAGACACGCCCAAGTACAACGGCTCTGTGAATCCGAAAGATTGGCTAATCGACTACTCCACGGCGGTCAACATAGCCAACAGCAACCGACGCGTTGCCGTGAAGTACGTGCCCCTCATGCTGCAAGGCACGGCGCGGACCTGGCTCAACAGCCTCAAATCGCGCAGCATCAACAGCTGGCTAGATTTCACCGAAGCTTTCATCCGCAACTTCACCAGCACCTACAAGCGGGCCCCAAGCCCAGGCAGCTCTCCCTGTGCGTACAGGGCCCCGCCGAGTCCACTCGCGACTACCTCACACGTTGGGCCGAGCTCCGCAACTCTTGCGAAGGGGTGCACGAGGTGCAAGCCATAGAATACTTCACGACTGGGTGCCGAGAAGGTACCCTCCTCAAGCACAAGCTCCTCTGCGACGAGCCGACTACCCTCGACGAGCTTCTGGACATAGCCGACAAGTACGCCACCGCCGACTCCTCGATGAAGACCGAGCTTCGGGTAGACGCGTCCGGAAAAGTACTCCACCCGGCGCCCAAGACGCCGGCTGGGGATTCCGGCCGACGCCCACACTCGACCGACCACAAGCGCAAGGGTGTCAGGACCCCGACTCGATGTCACATCGATCTAGCCGGTAACACCTCATATCACTTTGCGGCCTCACGCACGGTATCCCCATGGGTGTCGTCTTACCTTTTACCGGGACCGTTTGCGCCTTTTGGCTCACGTATATGATAGTGTCGCTAGCATCCATATGATAAGGAGCCCGGGCTGACATGACTAGTCGTAAACCCAAAGTGGCACAGACTTACAGGGACAGGCATCCATGACCCAGCTTCGAACGTGTCGGTCATCAGCAAGTGGGTCCGGGCTGTAGCACTGGGCTAGCAGGACTCCGGTAAACCGGGCTGTAGCGGGCTAACAGGACTCCGGTACTCAAAGCGTGACATTTCCCCGAAGGGACAGACACAGGAACGAAGAAGGACACATGCCAGCCAGCCTAGGTGTTCCAGAGCAGTAGCAAGCTACCATGGCTCAGCGGTAACACTAGGAGACATTTCCCGGTAAGAGAGGCTACTAAAGATAAACAACTAGATAGTCAGATCCCACACATAGCACTACACATTACACGTACGCATAACATGCAAGTATGTGCTGTACAACATGGCATCACAGCATAACTCAACAATTATATAGATAAAGGCTCGGAAGAGCCATCATAGCATTTATTGCAAACAGGGGTCACAAGACCCGTCATACAGAGCATACAAGCAACAAGCGGAAGCATTACATGTCTGGGTACAGACATCTATAAATGAAAAGACTGGAAGCCTGACTATCTACAACATCCGATCAAGATCGTAGCTAAGGTACTAGCTACTAGTCGAAGTCCACGAGAACACTAGTAAGACCGAAGTCTCCGCTGCAAAAACATAAATACGGCAACATGAGTACAAAGGTACTCAGCAAGACTTACATCAGATCCTATCATACATGCATTTGTATCAAGAGGGTAATGTGGGGTTTAGTTGCAGCAAGCCAGCTTTGACTCTGTGGCTATCCTAATCTACGACTACCAGAAACTCTGGAGGTGAAACAACGTACACGAGTCCACTAATCACCATACAATACACTACTATGGATTCATCCCCGTCTCCCTACGAGAAGGCCATCCATAGCACTCACACTTGTCTTGAGCATTTTAGAGTATCCACTTCAAGTTGTCTATGTACCATGTAAGCATCCAAGAAGTCCATAACCGCGGACCCGGCTATTCGAATAGATCATGTTAACCCTGCAGGGGTGTACTTCTTCACACACGCTCTCGCCACTTACCGCCATGTACACGTCATGTATCTCGGCAACCTTCAAGCGGAAGCCTGGCGAGGGTGTCGGCCACGACCTGACTAACCACACAAGACTCTAGTCCAGGTTTATCACCTATTCGGGTTCCATCCGCAAGGAGATCCGGCCGGGGTGTCGCTTACGGCCCCAAACGATGTGTACAGGGTTCCCGAGCCCACCAACCGGGTGCCACTCGGTACACCGGGCCACTTGTGCCTAGTCTGTCCCAAGCCCACCCTGCCGGGTGCCACTTGGTAGAAAAATAGCACTACCTACAAACACCAGAAACTAGTTGCGACTCCTGGACAGAGATCAAGTTGGTTAATAAGCCGAGAGAGTCAATTAAGGATCCCAATGTGTGGTAGTATCGAGTCATTGGACAACATACATAGAACTCAGTGCTTAAGGACGGTTCCAGCGAGACAACCCACCATGTACTCCTACATGGCCTCTCACCGCTACCTTTACCAAATCGTGTTCACACACTTAACTCTCAGCATCAGAACATATCGTAACACTCCAATTCATTCCCAATGAATCAGACCTGACACAACTCTAAGCAATAGCAGGCATAGCATGGTAGGAACACATCAGTGGCTTCAATCAACTCCTACACATGCTAGTGGGTTTCAACTATTTACTGTGGCAATGACAGGTCATGCAGAGGAATGGGTTCAACTACCGCAGCACAAAGTAGCAGATGAAGCGTTGTTGTCCTAATGCAATAACTGAGAGCAGGAGCGAGAGAGTAGGGTTTTATCGGAATGAACAAGGGGGTTTGCTTGCCTGGTAATTCAACAAGGAAGGCACTGCTTCACAGACAGGTACTCTGGAACGTCTCCGGAGCAGGACCTATCGAGAAGGAACGGTGCCGGCAATCAATACACAATCATATGCAACAATATGATGCATGAACATGGCATGTAGATGTGATGCTGTTGAGCTAATGCAACTAGTAAACATTTGGGTTGAAGTCCATTTGAACCAAAGGTTCAAATGCATTACTAAATTAAATCTCTTAATATGCCATAATGTGTTTCCTCATATTCAGCATGTATAAGTTGGTTTGTCATGCATGAAACTAGTACAGATGGAAAGGTTGCATTTTTCTGATAATTTTTCATATATAAATTATTTAAATCTGAGCTACGGTTGAATTGATATGAATTTTTGAAGATTAAATCATTTTCTGGATTTTCTGAATTATTTTAATTCCAGAAAATAAATAATTGCGTCAGCATGACGTCATCATTGCATCAGCGGTCAACGCGGCTGGTCCGGGTCAAACCTGACGTGTGGGACCCACACGTCAGTGACACTGGGGTTAACAGGGTTAATTAAAAGGTTAGGGGGGGTTCGGGCCCACTATCAGTGTCAGGGGGGGTTAGTTAACGGTGATTAGCACTAAGCTAATCACCTGATGGGCCGGCCCCACCTGGCAGGGCTCAGGCGACGGGGGCTCGTCGCTGGCGACCTCTGGATGCGGCGGAGTCCGCGCCACAGGCCACGGGGGCGGCGTCGGAGAGCACCGGGGCGTAGCCCGGGCTCTCGCGCATCTGGTGGAACAGGTGGGAGGAGCGGGGACGGCCGGAGCTCGCCGGAGCAAGGCTCGCGGCGGCGGCCGGAGTTCGGGCGCGAGCGGGATCGGGCTGCGGGGCACGGGGAGGCCACCTGAGGGGCTCGGCGGCACCCTCGTGGCACTAGGAGCGCGAAGGGGGGCTTGGTTTGGGCGGAGGCGGGCCGAGACGGCGACGGCGACATGGACGGCGGCGAGAGGCTTCGGCCGTGGTGGGGAGCGGCGCTACGGCACGGGAACGGGAGGGAGAAGAGAGGGGAACGGCGGCGGAGCTCACCGCGATCACGCAGAGCAGCACAGCGGGGTCAGGGAGGACCTGGTGACGGCGAATCGACGTCGGCGGACGGCGGAGCCCGAGGAGGAAGACGGTGGCGATGGCGGCTACACAGGGCGTCCGGAGGTTCGTGGCTCGACGAGGAGGTGGAGGGGGTTGTGGCGGAGCTCGGAAGCATGTCAGTGAGGCGAGGGGAGGCGGGTGGCCATGGCAACGGCGAGCGATGGCGACGGCTGCGCTCGGGTGCGCTCGGGGAAGAGAGAACCAGGGAGGAGGGAGAGCGAGAGGGAGGGGAAAAGGACCGGGGCGGCTGCGTGGCGACGTTCCGGACGTCCAGGCGTCGAGGGGAGGACAGGCAGGCAGGTGCCGTGGCGGCACGACGGTGCGCACGCGCCGGCCACACGCCCCTGGCCTCCTGGCGCGAGGAGGGGGACGACTGGCGCTAGCCAGTCGGCTGGGCCGGCCAGCTGGGCCGCACAGGGGAGGGGAGGCCCAGGTAAGTCCCTCCTTCCTTTTTTTCCTGTTTTCTATTTTTAATTTTTTGACATTTGTTTGATTTAATAAATATATTAAATCATTTAATTTTATTATGCCAATTTTTGCAGGAGCTGGATATATTATTCCAGAGCTCTTTTATAAATGGCATAATTTTTGGGCCATATTTCATATATATAGAAATATATTTCCAATGCAAATATTTATCGAATTAATCCAAATGGCCAAAATAAATGTCCATGAGCTCCTAAAAATATTGTTTTGATTTTTATCTCTGTCCAATATTTTCAGAGGGCAACATGAGCATTTTTCTTGGACCCTTTTGGAGAAATTTTTATTTGGGTCATTTTTCAAAAATGATTCTGAGGGTTCCACCAATCCTCATTTCAAATTTAAATGAAATTTAAATATGATGCACAAATGGCTAACTAGCCTAGGTCATACCAGACTAGGGATGTGACAACTCGCCCCCACTTGACAGAATCTCGTCTCGAGATTCAGGGGTCGACGGAAAGCAAGTGGGGTACTCCAGTCGAAGACGATCTTCTCGCTCCCAAGTAGCCTCTCTCTCGGAATGATGAGACCACTGAACTTTGAGAAACTTGATGTTCTGACGTCGGGTAACACGCTCTGCCTGATCAAGAATGCGAACCGGGTACTCTCGGTAGGTGAGGTTATCTTGGAGATCAAGCGTTTCGTGGTCCACTCCGCAGATAGGATCCGAGAAGCAACGCCTGAGTTGAGAGACGTGGAAGACATCATGAACTCGAGAAAGATGTGGGGGTAGTTCCAATTGGTAGGCAACCTCTCCTCGTTTAGCGAGAATGCGAAAGGGACCAATATAACGAGGAGCCAACTTGCCCTTGATACCGAAACGATGGGTACCCTTCAAAGGAGTAACCCGAAGGTAAGCTTGGTCGCCAATTTCATAAGTCATATCCTTATGATGACGATCATACTGGCTTTTCTGACGAGACTGGGCTGTTTTCAAATTCTCACGAATGATGCGAACTTGCTCTTCTGCCTCCTGGATCATATCCGGTCCAAAGAATTGTCTTTCACCGGTTTCTAACCAGTTCAAAGGTGTTCGACATCTTCGTCCATAGAGAACCTCAAAAGGAGCTTTCTTGAGGCTGGATTGGTAGCTATTGTTATAAGCAAACTCGGCGAAAGGAAGACATTTCTCCCAATCCATACCGAATGAGATAACGCAAGCTCTGAGCATGTCTTCGAGAATTTGATTGACCCGTTCCACCTGACCACTCGACTGAGGGTGGAAAGCGGTACTGAAGGAAAGATGGGTTCCCATGGCAGTTTGGAAACTCTCCCAGAAGTGAGAAGTGAAAAGACTGCCACGGTCTGAATTGATCTCTAGTGGAACACCATGAAGTGACACTATTCGAGAAACATATAAGTCAGCAAGCTGACTAGCAGTGATACTCTCTCGAACAGGGAGGAAGTGAGCCACTTTGGAAAGACGATCAATGACTACGAAGATAGCGTTATTCCCTCTTTTGGTCCTGGGAAAGCCGGTGATGAAGTCCATACCAACTTTATCCCATTTCCATTCAGGAATAGCTAAAGGCTGAAGGGTGCCAGCAGGTCTTTGATGCTCTGCCTTAACGCGACGACAAACGTCACATTTAGCAATGAACTCAGCGATTTCTCTCTTCATCCTAGTCCACCAGAACCTCTGGCGTAGATCCTGATACATCTTAGAGCTACCGGGATGAATTGTGAGAGGAGATTCATGTGCCTCCTTAAGAATCAACTGCCGAAGATGTTGCTTCTTGGGAACCACCAAGCGATTCTCAAAGAAAACAACACCACGATCATCAACAGAGAAACTACCGGCAACTCCCTTCTTAACGTTATCCTTGATACGAGAAATACCCGTATCATATTGCTGGCTAGTTATGATCTGATCCTCAAGGGTAGGTTTCGCCACCAAGGTAGAAAGGAATCCGTGAGGAGCAATGTGAAGGTTAAGCTTACAGAATTCCTCATGGAGAAGTGGTTGGCCTTGCTGCAACATGAGATTGTTGCAATAAGATTTACGACTTAGAGCATCAGCCATGACATTGGCTTTGCCTGGGGTGTAGGTAATCCCTAGATCATAATCTGTGATCAACTCCAACCAACGTCTTTGCCTAAGGTTCAGATCCGGTTGGGTGAAGATATACTTGAGACTCTGGTGATCGGTGTAGATCTCGCAACATTTACCAAGGAGGTAATGTCGCCAAGTCTTGAGTGCATAGACTACGGCTGCAAGCTCTAGATCATGTGTAGGATAATTCTCCTCATGTGGATGCAACTGTCGAGATGCATAGGCAATCACATGACGATCCTGCATAAGAATGCAACCTAGTCCTTGTCGTGAGGCGTCGCAGTAGATAATAAAGTCTTTAGTGAAATCCGGTGGCACAAGTATGGGAGCAGAAGTCAGGCGTCTTTTCAGTTCCTGAAAACTGTACTCACACTGTGGGGACCACTCAAACTTTTTATCTTTCTTGAGAAGTTCCGTGAGGGGTTTGGCTACTTTGGAGAAGTTTTCAACAAAGTGGCGACAATAGCTGGCTAGACCAAGGAAGCTCCTAACTTGTTTCACGGTCTCAGGTGGAGTCCACTCGAGAACGGCTTGAACTCTCTCGGGATTGACAGCAATGCCCTTACCAGAGATTACGTGGCCTAGGTAGGTCACTTCTGGCAACCAAAATTCACACTTGGAGAACTTGGCATAAAGGCGGTGTTCTCTGAGTTTTTCTAAAACAAGTCTAAGATGTTTGGCATGCTCTTCCTCGTTCTTCGAGTAAATAAGAATATCATCGAGGTAGACCACGACGAACTTATCTAAGTACTCCATGAAGATCGAGTTCATCAAACGGGAGAATGTGGCTGGGGCGTTGGTTAGGCCAAAGGACATGACGGTGTACTCGTACTGACCATAACGAGTGACAAAAGCTGTCTTGGGAATATCCCCATTTCTGATCTTGATTTGATGGTAGCCTAACCTTAAATCCATCTTGGAGAAGACTGAGGATCCAGCGAGCTGATCATACAGGTCGTTGATCCTGGGAAGCGGATACTTGTTCTTTATCGTGACCAAATTAACGGGACGATAATCTACAACCATCCGGTCCGTACCGTCTTTCTTCTTGACGAAGAGGACGGGGCAAGCCCAAGGAGAAGAACTAGGACGGATGAAACCCTTTTGCAAGGACTCATCGAGTTGTTTCTTAAGCTCGGCTAGTTCTAGGGGTGCCATCTTGTAAGGTCTCCGGGAGATTGGCGCTGTTCCTGGGATAAGATCTATGACAAACTCTACTTCTCTGTCAGGTGGAACACCTGGCAGTTCCTCTGGAAAGACATCCGGAAAGTCACGGACTACCGGGATATCTTCAAGGTCTGGAAGAGGGCTGGCATTAAGAGAATAGAACTGACGCTTTGCAACTCTAGTGGAGACGGTGACTATCTTGCCAGATGGGTGTGTAAGTTGAACAGATCTTGTGTAACAATCAATCTTGGCATGATGAGCTGTCATCCAGTCCATACCCAAGATGATGTTAATATCTGAAGACTTGAGGGCTACAAGTGATGCAAGGAACACAAGTCTATCAACAAGGATTTCATTACTATGGCTGATTCTGGTGGTCTGCCATCTAGACCCTGGGGTTTGGATTTCAAGTGAAGTTGGCATATCACAAAATGATATGTCGTGCAAACGAGCATAGCCTTCAGAAATGAAGGAGTGAGATGCCCCAGTATCGAATAGAACTGATGCTGGGTGACAATTGACAAGGAGTGTGCCAAGAACGACATCTGGATCACCATGAGCGTCTTTAGCTGAGACGTGATGCACACGTCCACGTTCAGTGGGGGCTGACTTGACACTGATCATCTTGCGTGATGGCTTAATACAGCCAACAGTCTTCTCGGGCTGGGGTGGAGCATAACTAGTCTGAGAGCAGTCACGTGCATAGTGTCCTGGCTTCCCGCATGTGAAGCAAGTCCCTGAGGTTGGACGGGGACCCGCACTGACAAACGGTCTACCAGTAGGCCTGGGTGGAACATACGACGGAGTTGGAGAAGGCACCACATGAGATGACCTCGGTGTATAACCGGAAGGAAGGGCGGAGTTTGGAACCCAAATCCGGCGTTTCTGGGAACTAGAACCGGAGGAAGATCCCAAATCACGGGTGTGCTTACGAGACTCCTCGTAAGTGAGTTGAGCTGTCTCTGCATTGATGGCCTTGTTCACAAGGGCTTGGAATGTATCACAATGATGCAGGTGGAGATCACGACGCAACTTGGGGTTGAGACCCTTCCGGAACCTAGCTTGCTTCTTGGCGTCCGTGGACACTTCTTCTGTGGCATAGCGAGCGAGGTTCTCGAATTCTCTGCTATAAGCATCAACAGCCATCTTACTCTGGGTGAAACTACAGAACTCTTCTCTCTTGCGATCAATGAGGGCCTGGGGAATGTGATGCTCGCGAAAAGCCTCAGTGAAATCCTTCCAGGTAGGAATCTGGCCAACTGGAAGCATAGCCTCATAGTTCTGCCACCAAAGACTAGCAGGACCTTCCAGGTGGTATGTGGCATAAGTGACCTTGTCATCTTCAGCTACGCTCGCGGAACGCAGCTTATGAGTGATGCTACGGAGCCAGTCATCTGCATCGAGTGGCTCGATGGAATGATGAAAGGTAGGTGGGTGCAAGCAGATAAAGTCATGAATGGTCACAGATCCCTTGAACTGATGTGCGGTATTCTCCTCGATACGTGCCAACAAGCGGTTAGACTCGCGCTTGTTCCTCTCCATCTCTAGCATGAACTCTGGCAACGAAGGCTGGTCAGGAGGATCCTCATCCCTACCATCTCCATGGTTCTGGCTACGAGCGACGGAACTTCGCTTAGCTGATGACATCCTGAGAACGAAACCAAGGACGAAATCAACATCAACTATCGACTGTAGAACGTAGGACAAGGAATTAGTATCTCTCGAACCCCTAGGGAAATTTCGGCAGCATAACGGCAGTAAAATGCTCAGAATGAGACATCCTGCTAAAAATGGGGTGGTAACATACTCAAGGTTCTGAGATCATACTAAGCAGACTACACCGGAAAATACTCAGAACTGGCGTATGACTCTGATCAACCAGTCCTATGGGACTACGGAGTAGTAACACGTGATCCTGATAGACGGAAGGGAAAGCCTAGTTCCTTAACCCCGTCGGAAAGATAGGATGACTCAGATCAGAAGGCCATGAGGTAAAGGAGTAAAAAGAGCCTTACGTTCCTTCCCACAATCAATTCCCTTACATAACTAAAGATTTTCTAGACTCAACTTCGACCAGTTTGGCTTGGTAATCCTACAGGCAGTCAGGCTCTGATACCAAAGCTGTCAGGACCCCGACTCGATGTCACATCGATCTAGCCGGTAACACCTCATATCACTTTGCGGCCTCACGCACGGTATCCCCACGGGTGTCGTCTTACCTTTTCCCGGGACCGTTTGCGCCTTTTGGCTCACGTATATGATAGTGTCGCTAGCATCCATATGATAAGGAGCCCGGGCTGACATGACTAGTCGTAAACCCAAAGTGGCACAGACTTACAGGGACAGGCATCCATGACCCAGCTTCGAACGTGTCGGTCATCAGCAAGTGGGTCCGGGCTGTAGCACTGGGCTAGCAGGACTCCGGTAAACCGGGCTGTAGCGGGCTAACAGTACTCCGGTACTCAAAGCGTGACATTTCCCCGAAGGGACAGACACAGGAACGAAGAAGGACACATGCCGGCCAGCCTAGGTGTTCCAGAGCAGTAGCAAGCTACCATGGCTCAGCGGTAACACTAGGAGACATTTCCCGGTAAGAGAGGCTACTAAAGATAAACAACTAGATAGTCAGATCCCACACATAGCACTACACATTACACGTACGCATAACATGCAAGTATGTGCTGTACAACATGGCATCACAGCATAACTCAACAATTATATAGATAAAGGCTCGGAAGAGCCATCATAGCATTTATTGCAAACAGGGGTCACAAGACCCGTCATACAGAGCATACAAGCAACAAGCGGAAGCATTACATGTCTGGGTACAGACATCTATAAATGAAAAGACTGGAAGCCTGACTATCTACAACATCCGATCAAGATCGTAGCTGAGGTACTAGCTACTAGTCGAAGTCCACGAGAACACTAGTAAGACCGAAGTCTCCGCTGCAAAAACATAAATACAGCAACATGAGTACAAAGGTACTCAGCAAGACTTACATCAGATCCTATCATACATGCATTTGTATCAAGAGGGTAATGTGGGGTTTAGTTGCAGCAAGCCAGCTTTGACTCTGTGGCTATCCTAATCTACGACTACCAGAAACTCTGGAGGTGAAACAACGTACACGAGTCCACTAATCACCATACAATACACTACTATGGATTCATCCCCGTCTCCCTACGAGAAGGCCATCCATAGCACTCACACTTGTCTTGAGCATTTTAGAGTATCCACTTCAAGTTGTCTATGTACCATGTAAGCATCCAAGAAGTCCATAACCGCGGACCCGGCTATTCGAATAGATCATGTTAACCCTGCAGGGGTGTACTTCTTCACACACGCTCTCGCCACTTACCGCCATGTACACGTCATGTATCTCGGCAACCTTCAAGCGGAAGCCTGGCGAGGGTGTCGGCCACGACCTGACTAACCACACAAGACTCTAGTCCAGGTTTATCACCTATTCGGGTTCCATCCGCAAGGAGATCCGGCCGGGGTGTCGCTTACGGCCCCAAACGATGTGTACAGGGTTCCCGAGCCCACCAACCGGGTGCCACTCGGTACACCGGGCCACTTGTGCCTAGTCTGTCCCAAGCCCACCCTGCCGGGTGCCACTTGGTAGAAAAATAGCACTACCTACAAACACCAGAAACTAGTTGCGACTCCTGGACAGAGATCAAGTTGGTTAATAAGCCGAGAGAGTCAATTAAGGATCCCAATGTGTGGTAGTATCGAGTCATTGGACAACATACATAGAACTCAGTGCTTAAGGACGGTTCCAGCGAGGCAACCCACCATGTACTCCTAAATGGCCTCTCACCGCTACCTTTACCAAATCGTGTTCACACACTTAACTCTCAGCATCAGAACATATCGTAACACTCCAATTCATTCCCAATGAATCAGACCTGACACAACTCTAAGCAATAGCAGGCATAGCATGGTAGGAACACATCAGTGGCTTCAATCAACTCCTACACATGCTAGTGGGTTTCAACTATTTACTGTGGCAATGACAGGTCATGCAGAGGAATGGGTTCAACTACCGCAACACAAAGTAGCAGATGAAGCGTTGTTGTCCTAATGCAATAACTGAGAGCAGGAGCGAGAGAGTAGGGTTTTATCGGAATGAACAAGGGGGTTTGCTTGCCTGGTAATTCAACAAGGAAGGCACTGCTTCACAGACAGGTACTCTGGAACGTCTCCGGAGCAGGACCTATCGAGAAGGAACGGTGCCGGCAATCAATACACAATCATATGCAACAATATGATGCATGAACATGGCATGTAGATGTGATGCTGTTGAGCTAATGCAACTAGTAAACATTTGGGTTGAAGTCCATTTGAACCAAAGGTTCAAATGCATTACTAAATTAAATCTCTTAATATGCCATAATGTGTTTCCTCATATTCAGCATGTATAAGTTGGTTTGTCATGCATGAAACTAGTACAGATGGAAAGGTTGCATTTTTCTGATAATTTTTCATATATAAATTATTTAAATCTGAGCTACGGTTGAATTGACATGAATTTTTGAAGATTAAATCATTTTCTGGATTTTCTGAATTATTTTAATTCCAGAAAATAAATAATTGCGTCAGCATGACGTCATCATTGCATCAGCGGTCAACGCGGCTGGTCCGGGTCAAACCTGACGTGTGGGACCCACACGTCAGTGACACTGGGGTTAACAGGGTTAATTAAAAGGTTAGGGGGGGGTTCGGGCCCACTGTCAGTGTCAGGGGGGGTTAGTTAACGGTGATTAGCACTAAGCTAATCACCTGACGGGCCGGCCCCACCTGGCAGGGCTCAGGCGACGGGGGCTCGTCGCCGGCGACCTCTGGACGCGGCGGAGTCCGCGCAATAGGCCACGGGGGCGGCGTCGGAGAGCACCGGGGCGTAGCCCGGGCTCTCGCGCATCTGGTGGAACAGGTGGGAGGAGCAGGGACGGCCGGAGCTCGCCGGAGCAAGGCTCGCGGCGGCGGCCGGAGTTCGGGCGCGAGCGGGATCGGGCTGCGGGGCACGGGGGAGGCCACCTGAGGGGCTCGGCGGCACCCTCGTGGCACTAGGAGCGCGAAGGGGGGCTTGGTTTGGGCGGAGGCGGGCCGAGACGGCGACGGCGACATGGACGGCGGCGAGAGGCTTCGGCCGTGGTGGGGAGCGGCGCTACGGCACGGGAACGGGAGGGAGAAGAGAGGGGAACGGCGGCGGAGCTCACCGCGATCACGCAGAGCAGCACAGCGGGGTCAGGGAGGACCTGGTGACGGCGAATCAACGTCGGCGGACGGCGGAGCCCGAGGAGGAAGACGGTGGCGATGGCGGCTACACAGGGCGTCCGGAGGTTCGTGGCTCGACGAGGAGGTGGAGGGGGTTGTGGCGGAGCTCGGAAGCATGTCAGTGAGGCGAGGGGAGGCGGGTGGCCATGGCAACGACGAGCGATGGCGACGGCTGCGCTCGGGTGCGCTCGGGGAAGAGAGAACCAGGGAGGAGGGAGAGCGAGAGGGAGGGGAAAAGGACCGGGGCGGCTGCGTGGCGACGTTCCGGACGTCCAGGCGTCGAGGGGAGGACAGGCAGGCAGGTGCCGTGGCGGCACGACGGTGCGCACGCGCCGGCCACACGCCCCTGGCCTCCTGGCGCGAGGAGGGGGACGACTGGCGCTAGCCAGTCGGCTGGGCCGGCCAGCTGGGCCGCACAGGGGAGGGGAGGCCCAGGTAAGTCCCTCCTTCCTTTTATTTCTGTTTTCTATTTTTAATTTTCTGACATTTGTTTGATTTAATAAATATATTAAATCATTTAATTTTATTATGCCAATTTTTGCAGGAGCTGGATATATTATTCCAGAGCTCTTTTATAAATGGCATAATTTTTGGGCCATATTTCATATATATAGAAATATATTTCCAATGCAAATATTTATCGAATTAATCCAAATGGCCAAAATAAATGTCCATGAGCTCCTAAAAATATTGTTTTGATTTTTATCTCTGTCCAATATTTTCAGAGGGCAACATGAGCATTTTTCTTGGACCCTTTTGGAGAAATTTTTATTTGGGTCATTTTTCAAAAATGATTCTGAGGGTTCCACCAATCCTCATTTCAAATTTAAATGAAATTTAAATATGATGCACAAATGGCTAACTAGCCTAGGTCATACCAGACTAGGGATGTGACAAAGGGCCCCGCGCCGCCTCCCGCCAGTCGGCAGGTGGCCACAATTGAAGACGTGCCGCCTGAAGGGCGACCCGCGCCCAAGAAACCCAAGGGCAGCCGGCCGGCTTGGCAGCCGGCCTTCTCCTATGAGCAAACTCTCGACGCCCCGTGCAAGTTCCACAGCGGCGCGAAGCCGTCCAACCACACAACCCGGAAGTGCCATTGGCTTACCCGAATCTCCAAAGGCGAGGGGCTCGCGCCGCCTCCGCCTGCCGGCCCGCCTCCTCCGGCCCCGCCGCTTCCGGCCGCTCGGCCCGCAGTCGGAGCCGTGCACGACAAATTCCCTGATGAGCAAGCGACCTACATCGTCTTTACGAGCCAGCCCGAAGACCGACGCAGCAAACGCCGAGAGCACCAGGAAGTCAGCATGGTCGCTGCCAACCCCGCCGGACACATGCATTGGTCAGAAAATCCCATCAGCTGGAGCCGGACCGACCATCCAGAGGTGATGCCGTCTCCCGGCTCTTATGCGCTGGTCCTGGAAGCCACCCTCGCGACGGACAGACGCGCTGCCCGCTTCTCCCGCGTGCTGATAGACGGCGGGAGCAGCATCAACATCCTGTACCGTGACACCCTGGAGAAGCTAAATGTCAAGACGAAGCAGCTCATGCCTACTCGAACAGTGTTCCATGGCATCGTACCCGGCCTGTCCTGCGCCCCCATCGGCAAGATCAAGATTGATGTACTTTTTGGGGACAAGGAGCATTTCCACCGGGAGGCGATCTGGTTTGAAGTGGTGGACCTGGAGAGCCCTTACCATGCATTGCTTGGCCGACCTGCCTTGGCCAAATTCATGGCAGTTCCCCACTATGCATACCTCAAGATGAAGATACCAAGCACCAAAGGCGTCATCACCGTAGCTGGCGATTACAAGAAGTCCTCTGAGTGCGCGGCAGCTAGTAGCCGGCTGGCCGAGTCCCTTGTGATTGCCGAAGAAAAGAAGATGTTGGACCGAGTCGTGGCCATAACCGGCAAGCAGTCGGCCGTGTCCCCCGACACCAAGGAGCATGATGCTCAAGGATCTTTCCAGCCGGCCAAGGAGACGAAGAAGATACCTCTTGACCCCGAGCATCCAGAGAGGTTTGCCGTCATCGGGGCAAGCCTGAACATCAAATAGGAAGGCGAGCTCGCCGATTTCCTCCATGAGAATCGGGACATCTTTGCATGGTCCCCCAAGGACATGTCGGGTGTTTCGAGGAAATTCGCCGAGCACAAACTACACGTCCAAGAAGACGCAAAGCCAGTCAAACAACCCCTTCGCCGACTGTCGGAGGAGAAACGCAGAATTGTGGGAGAGGAGATAGCCCGGCTTCTGGCAGCCGACTTCATTATGGAAGTTTTCTTTCCAGAGTGGCTCGCCAACCCGGTCCTTGTGCTAAAGAAGAATAACAAGTGGCGCATGTGTATGGACTACACGAGCCTCAACAAGGCTTGCCCCAAAGATCCCTTTGCCCTGCCGAGGATTGACCAAGTGATAGACTCCACGGCCGGATGCGAGCTGTTGAGTTTCTTGGATGCTTACTCAGGATACCACCAGATAAAGCTAGATCCGGACGACCGCCTGAAGACCGCCTTCATCACGCCATTTGGAGCCTTCTGCTACCTGACTATGACATTCGGCTTAAGAAATGCCGGTGCCACTTTTCAGCGTTGCATGCAGAAGTGCCTCCTCAAGCAACTCGGCAGAAACGCTCATGTCTACGTGGACGACATTGTGGTGAAGACGGAGAAGCGCGGCACTTTGCTGGGAGACCTCAAGGAAACGTTTGAGAACCTACGCCGGTTCCAAATCAAGCTCAACCCCGAGAAATGCGTGTTCGGAGTGCCAGCCGGCCAGCTCCTAGGCTTCCTGGTCTCCGAACGCGGCATCGAATGCAACCCGGTGAAGATCAAGGCCATCGAGAGAATGGCGATCCCCACCAAGCTTCGAGACATCCAAAAGTTCACCGGATGCTTGGCCTTCTTGAACCGCTTCATCAGCCGGCTCGGAGAGAAGGCTCTCCCCCTCTACCGCCTCATGAAGAAGAGCACTCACTTCGAGTGGAACGACCAGGCCGACCAAGCTTTTCACGAGCTGAAGAAGATGCTGGCCACGCCGCCCGTCCTGGCGGCGCTGACTGAGAAAGAGCCCATGCTCCTTTACATTGCCGCAACCAGCCGGGTGGTCAGCACCGTCATCGTAGTCCAATGCCCAGAAGAAGGCTGAGCCCATCCGGTTCAGAGGCCGGTGTATTATTTGAGCGAGGTGTTGTCCGCTTCAAAGCAGAACTACCCGCACTACCAGAAGATGTGTTACGGCGTGTACTTCACCGCCAAGAAGCTGAAGCCCTACTTTCAAGAGCACCCCATCACGGTCGTATGCATCGCCCCGCTGGCCGAGATCATAGGCAGCCGGGACGCATCCGGCCGGGTGGCGAAATGGGCCATCGAGCTGGCCCCTTACACGATCTTCTACCAGCCCCGCACCGCCATCAAGTCCCAAGCACTGGCCGACTTCCTCGTCGACTGGGCCGAGACCCAGTACCTGCCGCTGGCTCCCAACTACACCCATTGGCGCATGCACTTTGATGGGTCCAAGATGCGCACCGGCTTGGGAGCCGGCATCGTCCTTACCTCTCCCAAAGGCGACAAGCTCAGATACACGCTGCAAATTCACTTTGTCGCCTCCAACAACGTGGCCGAGTACGAGGCGCTCATACACGGGCTCCGGCTTGCCAAGGAACTCGGCATCCGCCGGATCCTATGTTATGGCGACTCGGACTTGGTGGTCTGGCAATCATCCGGCGACTGGGATGCCAAGGACGCAAATATGGCGAGCTACCGCTTCCTGGTTCAACAACTCAGCGGATACTTTGAAGGATGCGAGTTCCTCCACGTACCGCGAGCCGACAACGAGCCAGCCGATGCCCTGGCTCGAATAGGCTCCACTCGGCAAGCAATACCAACCGGCGTCGCTCTACAACGCCTCCTCAAGCCGTCCATCAAGCCGTCTCCAGAGTCCGATTCCATCTTCGTGCCGCCTGACCCCGACGCGGCCGGGTCCGGCTCAAAGAACCAAGCGGGCGACCCCGGGACTTCAGTAGTCGGCCCGGGGACTTCGGCAACCGGCTCGGGGACTGCCACACCCGGCTCGGGGACTGCAGTAGCCGGCTCGGGGACTGCAGTAGCCGGCCCAGGGACTGCACCAACACAACAGCCGGCGGCCGACTCCAGCATTTCACCACCCAGCCCGCCCACCCTGGTGGCAGTAGCCACATTGGCAGTAGGAGAAGTCGCGGCTCCGTCATGGGCTCAGTCCATCCTCAACTTCCTAGTAAACCAAGATCTGCCGGCTGACGAAACAGAGGCAAGACAAGTCCAACATCGAGCCGGAGCATACACAATCGTCAACAGAGAACTAGTCAAGCGCAGTGTCACTGGAGTCCTCCAACCGTGCGTCGAGCAAGAGAAGGGCATTGCAATCCTCAGAGACATTCACCAAGGAGAATGCGGCCACCATGCGGCCTCAAGATCACTCGTCGCCAAAGCCTTCCGCCATGGTTTCTTTTGGCCGACTGCTTTGGATGACGCCAAGGAATTAGTTAAATATTGCAAAGGGTGCTAACTTTTCAGCTCCAAGCAACACATGCCGGCTTCGGCACTCAAGACCATTCCCCTCACCTGGCCCTTCGCCGTTTGGGGACTGGACATGGTGGGCCCATTCAAGACGGCGCGCGGCGGCATGACGCATTTGCTCGTCGCCGTGGACAAATTCACCAAGTGGATTGAGGCAAAGCCGATCAAGAAGCTGAATGGGCCGACTGCTGTGACATTCATCGCAGACATAACAACTCGGTACGGCGTGCCACACAGCATCATCACCGACAATGGCACGAATTTTGCCAAAGGAGCCTTGGCACGTTTCTGCGCAGCCCAAGGTATTCGGCTGGACTTAGCGTCCGTCGCCCACCCACAGTTAAACGGCCAGGTCGAGCGAGCCAACGACCTCATCCTCTCCGGCATCAAGCCCCGACTGGTCGTACCTCTGGAGCGTTCAGCCGGCTGTTGGCTCGATGAGCTGCCGGCTGTCCTCTGGAGTCTGCGCACTACACCAAACAAGTCAACCGGCTTCACCCCTTTCTTCCTTGTGTATGGTGCCGAGGCGGTCATCCCAACTGACATCGAGTTCGACTCGCCTCGAGTAACCATGTACACGGAAGCGGAGGCCAAGGAAGCACGAGAAGACGGCGTCGACCTGCTGGAAGAAAGCCGGCTGTTAGCCCTCAGCCGGTCTGTCATCTACCAGCAGGGCCTGTGCCGCTACCACAGCCGGAAGATCAAGCCAAGATCCTTCCAAGAGGGCGATCTTGTGCTCCGGCTGATCCAGCGAACAGCCGGCCAGCACAAGCTCTCGGCCCCTTGGGAGGGCCCCTTTGTTATCAGCAGAGCCTTAGGCAACGACTCCTACTACCTGATCGACGCGCAGAAGCCGAAGGCACGAAAGAGAGACGACTCCGGCAAGGAGTCGGAACGACCATGGAACGCCAACCTCCTTCGAAGATTTTACAGTTGAAATGCAGTATGTATCACGCTAACTTTTGTATTAAGTACGAGACAATAGGCCCCCCAAGGAGGGCTCGGGGACTGCCATCTCTTATCTATGAATGAAAAGTATCATGCTTATGACTTTGTCATTTCATTTACTTATTCCGTCCGGCACCGGGTTCGACTAGTCGGCCCGGGGACTGGCCGACTGGAGTTATATTAGAAGCCCTACCCACGGTTAGACAAGTAGTGTGCCGACACCCAGGCTTAGCTCTTGCCAAAGTTGCAGTTCGAAGAACCGGCTGTCCGGCTGGCAAGAGTCAAAAGCAGGAAAGGATGCCCACATGAAAAATGGCCAAGGACCAACGGACTAATATAATGAAAGCCGGTTCGCCGCCTAGCACCGACCGACTACCAAAGTAGCCGGCCGGCCGGTTTCCATTCACTTCACTTCAATCCAAAAATCTCGAGTACTTGCCTCCCCAAAGAGGGAAGGCGGCAAAGGAAAAAGACTAAGGGTAAAAAGCATACGCGAATGGGAACCAAACATGCACATAATAATATTTACATAAAAGACCTCCGAGAGGCCAGCATTCAACATAGTTTGGATACACCCCCAGTGGGTGGAACTGCGAAAACTTAATGAAGATTGTTCAAAAGACAACAAGCAGGAAAAATACGGACGGCAGGTCAAGCCGGCGAAGCGACCGACGAGCCGGGCTGGTTGTCGGAGACGGTTGTGCCGGCTGAAGGAGCGGCCGGCTGGCGAACCTCGGCTTGGTCACCGCCTCCCGCAGAGGGCGCGCTTCCACGCGCCTCGTTGCTGGAGGCACGGTCGGCCTGAGGTCGGCTGGTTGTTCCACCAGCCGGCTCGACGTCTTCGCCGTCCTCCTCTTCGTCATCCTCGCCCTCGTCGCTGGAGGCGATCTCCTCTGCCGAGTCCTCGCCCACCGCCAGGTTCAGCCCGAACCACTCCTCCGGCTGGCCAACGCCGTCATCATCGATTTCGGGTGCAAAAACGCTGATGTCGGTGCACTCGGCGATCGTCGAAGCACGCTGGGCGATAGCCGGCCTCACCTCCTCCAGCTCCGCATCGGCATCCATCCGCCAAGTGCGCAGCTGGTCCAGGCTCAGCCCTGGGTACCAAGCCTGAACGAACTCCAACGCCCGCCCAGCTCCGAGGCGGGCCGCCGACGCCTTCCAAGCCTCAAAGCGACCGACTGCGACCTCCAGCCAGTCGGCAGTCCGGCTTGGGGTGCGGGGGATCATCTCTCCGGGCCAGAGGACGGCCAACACCTGCGCCCCGGCACGTTGGAGCCGGCGAAGCATCCGATGAGCCGGCTGCAGCCACGCCTGGACAGCCAAGAGCTGCTCCTCAAGCGTCCGGTTCGCGTCCGGCGCGATGTTGGCCCCCGCCTGACGGCGCGCCTCGCGATGGGCCTCGATGATTTGGGCGGCGAAGGCGGAGTAGCCGGGAAAGTAGTCTGCACAAGAAAATAGGCAGCAGCACAAGTCAAGCCAAAAACCCAGGCGGCAATGGGCAGGAGAGGAGCGAGGAAGACGGCTTACCGTCGATCAAGTCCTCGATGCGGCCGAAGCCTTCATCCAGCGCTCGCCGGGTCTCAGCCCAGCTCGCCGCCTCGGTCTCAAACTCTGCCTTCAGGGCGACCTTGCCATCTTGCGCTTTCTGCAGGGCCGCCTTGTGGTTCGCCTCCTGGTCAGCCAGCTTCTTGGCCAGGCGGTCACGCTCCTGGACCAAGGCAGCGTACTCAGCATCCTTGGTATGAAGGGCAGCCTGCGCTTCACCGAGCTCCTTCCTCAAGTCGGCGTTGGCCCCTGAAGACAAAGAAAAAGAAAAACCAATAAGGAAAAAGTCGTCAAGAAAGATCCGACCCGATTGCTCAACAGTCGGCCCGAATCTCGGGGACTACACCCAGTGGGTGCGCTGACGCGCCCCCACAGGAGACAGACAAAATTAAGCACTTACTTCGGCTGTCTGCCAGGTCGTCGGTCCTCCGACCCAACTCCCGAGCCTGGGAGTTGAAGGCGGCAGCACGGGAGTTATGATATTCCTGGAAGTTCAGACAGGAAGCAAAAGTAAGGTAGCCGTCAAGAAAGATCCGACCCGACTGCACAGCAGTCGGCCCGAATCTCGGGGACTACACCCAGTGGGTGCGCTGATGCGCCCCCACGGAAGAAATCAAGAGATCAAAGCGGCCAAGGATGAAGGACTCACCCGGATGGCGGCTCGCGTCGACCGGAACTCCTGGGTGAACTGCTGCAGCATGGCGGCCTGAGCTTGAAGCCGGCTCCGGACCCCTTGAGCCGCCACATTCAGCTCGCCAGTCCCCCCGCTGGGAGTCCACTCGGACGTGGCAGTGCTGGCCGCCTCCAGATCTTCCGCCAACTGGCCTGCGCCCGCAACTCGGTGTGACTCCGGCGGAGCGGCGCCTCCCCCTGCGCGCCGATGCATCACCGACTGCACCTTGAGGCTAGCTCCGCCCTCCGGCTCCTCTGGTGCCGCTGACGATTGGCCGCCTTGGCCCGCCCCGGTTGGCGCTGCCGGCGGCGCTCTCCTCGCAAAGAACACGGGGTCCTCCCTCCTCTCCATCAGCGGCGGGTCTTGGACGATTTCCTCCGCCAAGGGCAATGGGGTGTCAGGGGCCACGGCTCGGAGGGGAATGGTGAGCAGCGGAGGCTGGTTGCGTGAACCCTCCGCCTCCGTCCCCGTGGTCGCCGCCTTCGCCTGGGCCTTGGCTGCCGCGTCGGCCTGCTCCCTCGCCGCCTGGGCGGCCGCTTTTTCCGCTGCCTCACGCTCCTCCCGCGCCTCGCGGGCGTTCCGCTCCGTGGCTTCGCTGAGGTTGGCGCGGGGGTCCACGCGGCGGGAGGTCGAAGACCCTCCAGCCGGCCCCACTATGGAGCCGCCCGGACCCTGCTCAAGGGAAAGCAGCGCCCTGTCCAGCAAGCGGGTTAGGGTTAAGAAGAATTTTCGAACAAGAGAGAACGATGAAAAGCCTGCGACAGGGCAATTGACGACTTACGCTGAGACTGCCTGAGGCTGCTTCACCGCCTTGCGGAAGCGGGCCGCTTTTGCAGCCGCCTCATCTCGCTTGGTCGCCGCGGTGGAGGCTTTGGACTTCTTAGGCCAACTGCCGAAGAGGACTGAAGCGGCCCGGCGTTTCTATGCACCGCCGCCGGCAGCCGGCGCGATGGACGAGCCCGCGCCCTGATGGTCGGCCGCCGGCTGGCGACGCGGGCCGACTTCGGCTTCAGCATCATCCGGCCAGTCCTCGAAGCTGGCGGTAAGCCTTGAGCCCCCGGGCTCGGCATCGTCCCCCACGACGGCGTCTTCCATGGCGGCCGCCCCCAAATCCGGGTCGTCAACGTCGTCCGCCGTGCGGTTGGGGGCATACTGGCGTTCTATCCCCGCTGCCCCGGTCGTTGGCGGGAGAAGGGGGTTCTGCTAAGAAGAACCGACTGATCAGAAGCCAGCCATCATAAAGCCGGCTACCAACGAAAAGAAGAAGGAGAGGAAGGCTTACCACGGGCGGAGGGTTGGCGCGAGAATACGGCGCCTTGCCGTATCGCCAGTCTTCGGCGAGCTTGCAATTGGAGATGTAATTTACCATGTATGATACCTCCGCATGAGGCATCTCCCTGGTGCTCAGCCGGCTTGGGTCGAAGCGGCCGCTCATCTGGCACATCATGTGGGGCCGGCTTTGGAGAGGAGATATTCGGCGCTCCATGAAGGCGGCCACCAAATCGGCCCCGCTCAGGCCTTCCGACTGGATCATCACCCGAAGCCGGGAGACGGTAGCGTTCCCGGCCTGAGACAGTGACCGGGACCGGAAACTCCATGAGGGCTGCCTCCCAGCCGGCGGGCCGGCTACGTAAGCCGGCAGGTTGACGTGGTCTCCTTGCTCGGCGACGTTCTTCACGTAGAAGTATGACTTCTGCCAGATCTTCACCGATTGGATCAGGGGGATGGGCGGGAATGGGTTGTTCTCGCCTGCCCTCCTCATGGCGATGAAGGCCCCGCAGGGGGCGGGCACGCCTGCGACGACGGTGCCGAGTTTGCTCTGGAAGAACTCCCCCCAGAGCTCCAGCGTGGGGAGCAGCCCCAAGAAACCTTCGCAGAGGGAGACGAAGGCCGACAGCAGCATCACCGCATTGGGCGTGAGGTGATGCGGCTGAAGGTTGTAGAACTCGAGGAAGGAGCGCAGAAATCCGCTCGCCAGAAGGCCGAAGCCACGCAGGAAGTGCGAGCGGAAGACGACCCGCTCGCCCTCCTCCGGTGCCGGCGAAATCTCCATCTTCGGCGCCAGGCGGACCCGCACAAGGTTGGCGTCGGGCAGGCGCCGAGTCTGGCGGAGGAACTCAACGTGGTCCTCATGGACGTTGGAGCCGTCCCACGAGCTCGACAGTGCCATGGGAGCAAGACGATGTGGTGGCACAACGGCGCTGAGACGGGAGGCTGCGGCGGCAACGAAAGGAAGAGAGGAGGACGAGGGGGGGCGGAGCGAGAGAGAGCATGCGAACCTCTGTTTGTCCCCCTCCTCCCCCTACTTATAGGCTCGCGTGGCAGAGCCGAGGAGGTGCGGCGTGGGGAAGCGTGGGGATCGATCGTGCCCACTCCCCCACGTCCCACGCTTATTGCGTCCCACGGGAAGGCGAGCGGTCCACCTGGGCCGCAAAAGATCAGCGCTCAGGCCGAGACCTAGGAGTGGCGGGCCCGGGCCTGCGGCGGCGTCCCGTCGCGCGCGTGCGCTGGCAGGATCCCGCTGCCATGTGGCCGCGGGAGGGCCCGCGGTCAGCACGCGGGTCGACCCCTTTCCTACCTGCAAGACGCAGGGCTCCCCGAAATCGGCATACACCCGCAAAGCCGGCTCTTCAAGATAGGAAGCTGACCAAGCTTCTCGTCCCTTTGTCCGCCTCGAAGCTCGATCAGCTTCGGGGACTACGGTCAGAGTAAATAGCCATGGGTAGGCTAGCCGGCTTCCCCTGGCCCTTCTGAAAAAATTACGAGCCCGTCCGGCTCTCAAGAATCCAAGACATGGGGCCGCCTTCCCCTTGCTGGTTGTCACCCAGGCCGGCTTTAGGAAGGCGGCCCGACTTTAACCCTCATGAAGAAAGCCACGGGAGGGCCGACTTCGAGAAGCCGGCCGCGAGAAGTCCGACTCCAAGAAGCCGGCTCCCATAGAGCGGTCGAGACCGTACCCTCAAAGTTTGCATCCACCTAGCGGCGATGTGACGGGGCGTGGCTACAGTGAAGCCTGCCACCCCCGAATCCCAGAGTACGCCTGGCACAGTGCGCCGTACGGAGTGGGCATGACCCGTCCGGCGCGGCACTGTTGCCATGTTGACCCTGATGTCACCCCCGACGGGCCGCCAGCGCGGCCCACAGACGGTGGGCCCCTTCGGGCAGAGAGACACCCGAAGGCGGCCACGCCTCCCCCAGTCAGCCCAAGACAGAGCCGGCTCCTGACAGCCGGCTTGCCGCCTCCCTCGAAGGAGACGCCCCATTAAGGAGACAAGACGCGGTGAGGCTACAGCGATCGCCCGACGAGCGGCGGCACTGTAGCCGCGCCTACCACGACGAAGCCCACGTCACCAAGATGGAGCAACAGTAACCAGCCACCGACCAGGTCCTGGACGGTGGGGCCTGCCTATCGACCAAGGGGCCGGCAGCCGGAGGGGCCCACCAGTCGGTGGGCCCCAGCAGCCGGCGCAGAAGCCGGCGAGCGCAGTCACAGACGGCTGGGCCCCGCGCCTAGCCGGATTACCATTGTACCCCCGGGGGGTAGGCCTATATAAACCCCCCGGGGCACCCATGCAAAGGGTTCGACCCCCATCTAGTTTTAGACATCACACAAGGAGAAGAAGCAAGCTAGCCGTGCCCTTCTTCCTCCTCCCCCCGAACAGCTCAAGGAGCATTGTGTAGCTACTTGTCCATCTAGTGATCATGCGGAGACCCCACAGAGCAGCAGTAGGGGTGTTATCTCCATGGAGAGCCCCGAAGTTGGGTAAGATTCGCCGGCGTGCATGTCTTCGCCTCATCCCGTTTCCAGGCACCGGCGACGTCTTACTGGCTCCCACAATGATAAGCCACCCGTTGGCATATGTCGCACCTACCACCCGACACTTTCTGTCACTGGGATCAAGCACCGCAAGATTGAACCCAAAGCTAAGCACTTCTCCCATTGCAAGAAAGATCAATCTAGTAGGCCAAACCAAACTGATAATTCGAAGAGACTTGCAAAGATAAACCAATCATACATAAAAGAATTCATAGGATAATCAAATATTGTTCATAGATAATCTAGATCATAAACCCACAATTCATCGGATCTCGACAAACACACCGCAAAAGAACATTACATCGAATAGATGTCCAAGAAAATCAAGGAGAACTTTGTATTGAGATACAAAGAGAGACAAGAATCCATCTAGCTAATAATTATGGACTCGTAGGTCTGAAGTAAACTACTCACACATCACCGAAGAGGCCATGGAGTTGATTAGAGGCCCTCCGTGATCAATGCCCCCGCTGACGGAGCTCCGGAAAAGTCCCTGAGATGGGATCTCTCGAGTACAGAAGGTTGCGGCGGTGGAATTAGGTTTTCGTGGTGCTCCTGGATGTTTGGGGGGTACGTGGATATATATATAGGAGGAAGAAGTACGTCGGTGGAGCAACAAAGGGCCCACGAGGGTGGAGGGCGCGCCCAGGGGGTAGGCGCGCCCCCTGCCTCATGCCTTCCTCCCTTGTTTCTTGACGGCCACTCCAAGTCTCCTGGATCACGTTTGTTGAGAAAAATCACGTTCCTGAAGGTTTCATTCCGTTTGGACTCCGTTTGATATTCCCTTTTCTTCGAAACCCTAAAATAGGCAAAAAACAGCAATTTGGGTTGGGCCTCTGATTAGTAGGTTAGTCCCAAAAATGATATAAAAGTGTAAAATAAAGCCCATTAACATCCAAAATAGATAATATAATAGCATGGAGCAATCAAAAATTATAGATACATTGGAGGCGTATCAACAATTTAAGACCATCAAGAAAGTTCTTAAGCACGCCTTTGACCTCGGCCGTCATGGAGGTTTTAAATGTGCCTAGGGCCACATTGAGCTCCTCGCGTGAGACCGAGGTTCCCCCATCGGTCGTAGACGAGGACGAAATCACACCGGGGTGCTCCTCGTCATCGTCTACGGTATCAACCATACTCTTCGGATGGCAAAGTCCTTAAAAAGAGACGAGGCTCTAATACCAATTGAAAGGATCGATATAGTTGATTAGAGGGGGGTGAATAGGCAACTAACAATTTTTAGCTTTTCTTTACCAATTTAAACTTTGCATGAAAGTAGGTTGTCTAGATATGCAACTAGGTGAGCAAACTATATGATGCAACAACAACAAGCACACAAGCAAGCAAGGAAAACAACACAATATGAGCTAGCACAAGTAAAGGTGAGAGATAACCAAAAGTGGAGTCGGTGGAGACAAGGATGTGTTACCGAAGTTCCTTCCCTTTGAGGGGAAGTACATCTCCGTTGGAGCGGTGTGGAGGCACAATGCTCCCCAAGAAGCCACTAGGGCCACCGTATTCTCCTCATGCCCCCACACAATGCGAGATGTCGTGATTCCACTATTGGTGCCTTTGAAGGCGGCAACCGAACCTTTACAAACAAGGTTGGGGCTATCTCCACAACTCAATTGGAGGCTCCCAACGATACCATGGAGCTTCGCCACAATGGAATATGGCTCCGAGGTGATCTCAACCGTCTAGGGTGCTCAAACACCCAAGAGTAACAAGATCCGCAGGGGATTAGTGGGTGGAATCAAATTTCTCTTGGTGGAAGTGTAGATCTGGGCCTTCTCAAGCAATCCCCAAAGAATCAACAAGTTTGATTGGCTAGGGAGAGAGATCGGGCGAAAAAGAGATTTGGAGCAACAATGGAGCTTGGGGGAAAAGAGGTGAGTCAACTTGGAGAAGAAGACCTCCTTTTATAAGGGGGGAAATCCAACCGTTACCCCCGCTTAGCCCCGCACAGAGCGGTAGTACCGCTATGGGCAGCGGTACTACCGTTGGGGGCTGCGGTACTACTGATGTGACCAGTGGTACTACCGCTCCCCCTCGCGGTACTGCCGCACAGACAGAGGAAAGTAAGAGGCGGAGCAGGACCTGAACCCAAGGCGGTACTAACAGCGGTGGTAAGGGCGGTACTACCACTTACAAGCGGTACTACCGCCTCTACTGCCGCTGCCAGTGCCGCAAAACCCGACACGAGAGGCAACACCCTCGAGTCGAGGCGGTAGGAGTGCGGAACAGCAGCAGTACTGCGGCTGAGAGCTCCAGGCGATACTACCACGGAGGAGCAGTACTGCCGCTTGTAGTTCATGAGCGGTACGACCGTTGGGGTCCGTGGTACGACCGCTGGTACCAGACTTCAAAGAGAAGGCAATGAGGTAGCCTCCATCGAAGCGGGAAGGCTCAAAGGGTGCAAAGGGGATGTGTACATGTTGATTCCACCCTAGCCTAACCAATGCGTACCCCCTCTTGATAGTACGGTGACTCCTACGACACAAGACCACCAGAACTGAATTGAAAGAGCTACATCTTCTTTGCTTAAAACTCCGAGGTGGGGGAGGGGGAATCGTCTCGTGCCAAAGGATGAAACTCTGAAATACTCAACGCACACGATTAGTCTGCAAAGGCGTTGTCATCAATCACCAAAACTACTTAGAGATAGAAATGCCTTAACACCATTCATGCTATTGATAAAAATGATTGTGATGATATGCAAAACCACAAGCTTGGGGATGCTATGTTTGATGAGTATGATATGTTTGAAGATTTATTTGCTAGAAATAATGCTTGTCCTAAGCTTGGGGATGCTTTTCTTAATGAATTTGATCCCTTCTACTTTCGATAAGAAACTTTGTTATGATGATAGCATGCTTCCTATTTTTGATGATTACATTGATGAAAGTGGGTTTGGAAGAGTGTCAACTTTAGGTAGTAGTGATCCCACTATTTTGGAGGGTGTTGAATCTTGTTAAAATATTGATGAAAGTTGATTTGGAGAGGTCAGGACTTTATTTAGTGATACATCCACTATTTTGGAAGAGGTTTCAATTGACTATGACAATGAAGTTGCTGTCTATGATTATTATTATTATGACATGTATGCAATAAAGAGTAATACATTTTCTATGCTTGTGCATCATGAAAATAGTGTTGTATGTGATAGTTATATTGTTGAATACATTCATGATGCCTCTGAAAATTATTACGAGAAAGGAACTTATGCCCTTACATATCTCAATAATATCAAGTTTCTTCTCTATGTGTTGATTGTTTTGAAGTTACACTTGTTTTGCCTTCCTATGCTAGTTGATTCTTGTTCCCATAAGTTGTTTGCTCACAAAATCCATATGCACAGGAAGTGGGTTAGACCTAAATGTGCTAGTCATATGCTTCATGATGCTCTCTTCATGTTTCAACTCTTATCTTTTATGCGAGCATCATTGGAATCATCATGCCTAGCTTAAAAGGCATAAAAGAAAAGCGCTTGTTGGGAGAAAACCCAACACTTTTACCTACTATTTTTGTGTGTTCACATGATTATGCTACTGTAGTAATCATGTTTTGTTGCTTTTGTTTCAATAAAGTTCCAAGTATAGCCTTTAGGATCTTGTTGGGTGATAGTTGCTTTGATCTTGCTGAAAAACAGAAACTTTTGCACTCACGAAAATAATTCTCATTTTTAACATAAGCATGATAAAATGCTGATTATTTTTTCAGAAGATTAATAGACAAGTTGCTCAGGTTTTCCTAATTTTTCAGAATTTTTGGAGTAGCACAAGTATGGTTTGAGTGCAGATTACTACAGACTGTTTTGTTTTTGACAGATTCTGTTTTCAATGCATAGTTTGCTTGTTTTCTAGTTTCTATGGCTTATATTGCTCATTATAAATTGTAGAAATGATATTCTACAATAGGAATTGTGTGATAACAATTATGAATCTTGTATTTGACAGTACCAAAAGTGGAATGGTTTTCTCTTTATCATACTAACCTATCTCACGAAGTTTCGTTAAGTTTTGTGTGATTGAAGTTTTCAAGTTTTGGGTGAGATATTGATACATCTCCGTCGTATCTATTTTTCCAAACACTTTTGCCCTTGTTTTGGACTCTAACTTGCATGATTTGAATAGAACTAACCCGGACTAACGCTGTTTTCAGCAGAATTACCATGGTGTTATTTATGTGCAGAAACAAAAGTTTCCGAAATGACCTGAAACTTTACGGAATGTCTTTACGGAAATAATAAAAAATCCTTGCAAAAGATGAAGACCAGGGGGGCCACCGCCTGTCCACGAGGCTTGGGGGCGCGCCCCCTACCTCGTGGGCCTCCTGGAGCTCCTCCGACCTCAACTCCAACTCTATATATTTGCTTTCGGGGAGAAAAAAATCAAAGAGAAGAAATCATCGCGTTTTAAGATACGAAGCCGCCGCCAAGCCCTAAAACCTCTCGGGAGGGCTGATCTGGAATCCGTTTGGGGCTCCGGAGAGGGGAATCCGTCGCCATCGTCATCATCAACCATCCTCCATCACCAATTTCATGATGCTCACCGCCGTGCGTGAGTAATTCCATCGCAGGCTTGCTGGACCGTAATGGGTTGGATGAGATCTATCATGTAATCGAGTTAGTTTTGTTAGGGTTTGATCCCTAGTATCCACTATGTTCCGAGATTGATGTTGCTATGACTTTGTTGTGCTTAATGCTTGTCACTAGGGCCCGAGTGCCATGATTTCAGATCTGAACCTATTATGTTTCCATCAATATATGAGAGTTCTTGATCCTATCTTGCAAGTCTATAGTCACCTATTATGTGTTATGATCCGTTAACCCCGAAGTGACAATAATCGGGATACTTACCGGTGATGACCATAGTTTGAGGAGTTCATGTATTCGCTATGTGCTAATGCTTTGTTCCGGTACTCTATTAAAAGAAGGCCTTAATATCCCTTAGTTTCCATTAGGACCCCGCTGCCATGGTAGGGTAGGACAAAAGATGTCATGCAAGTTCTTTTCCATAAGCACGTATGACTATATTCGGAATACATGCCTACATTACATTGATGAATTGGAGCTAGTTCTGTGTCACCCTATGTTATGATTGTTACATGATGAACCGCATCCGGCATAATTCTCCATCGCTGATCCATTGCCTACGAGCTTTCCATATATTGTTCTTCTCTTATTTACTTTTCCGTTGCTATTGCTATCATCACTACAAAATACCAAAAACATTACTTTTGCTATCATTACCTTTTGCTACCGTTACCACTACTATCATATTACTTTGCTACAAAATACTTTGCTGCAGATACTAAGTTTCTAGGTGTGGTTGAATTGACAACTCAGCTGCTAATACTTGAGAATATTCTTTGGCTCCCCTTGTGTTGAATCAATAAATTTGGGTTGAATACTCTACCTGTTGTGGGTTTTTCACGGCAGATGTCCTTGTGAAAGGACTTAGTCGTGGAGCCATCGCTATGGGTTAGCTTTAAGGGGTTAAACCGGACAAAGGGACAGGGGGAATTTTATACTAGTTCGGCCCCTTCGAGGAAGGTAAAAGCCTACGTCTAGTTGTGATTGGTATTGCTAGGGTTTCGAAGGCTAGGGAGCGAATCCGCTTTGTCTGGCTCTCGAGTTGTTGTTTGTTGTTCTGAACCGCTGCCGGGTCGTCCCTTATATACATGGGCGGCGCCCGTCGGTTTACAAAGTCCCGAGACCGCCTCATAAACATTTCCGGTTCGGTCTCCACTCTTTCTATCTTACAATACAAGTTTCATACAAATTGTCGGTTCATGGCTATGGGCCTTAAACCGGTTCTGGGCCCTGGACCTTTCCTCTTCTGTCTACATGGGCTTCAAGCATAATCAACTACAGATGAAGTTAACCCGGCCTTTCCTGGCCGGTTTACGCCTAGTAGTAATATCCCCAACATTAGGCCCCAGATTGATTTAAACAGGTTCATGTCAATCCTTAGTGAAAACTTCATCTTCAACATCTTCTCATAATTTAGTAAACCATCGTGACATCATCTTCTCGGATCGTGGTAAACCGTCATGATGTCACCTGTTTAAAAACTGTGTATGACACATCTTTATTAATGGGTCTCCGACAATCGAGGCGACAGCTCCACCTTACTTCCAATTTTCTGGCCCCTCGATTTTCGCGCCTGACACTTATCCCTTGCCTTTATAAATAGGGCCGAGGGGTCATTTTCACCTTTTCCCCCTCGTGCCTCTTCACGTCGTCTTCCTTGCGCTACTCAGCCTCTGGAGCTCCGCCGCCACCATCGACCGTCGCCTCTGCTCCGGCCCTGGCCGCTACATCACCCTGAACACACCAGAATACTGCGGCTCCTTTCCGCTTCCTCACCAGCTCCAGTAAGTTCTCTTGCTTTTTTCGCCACAGATCTGTTCTAGGGTTTCGACATTTTTCGCAGTTCTTCCGAAGTTCATCAGTGCTTCAGTGTTGTTCTGCCTTTAGTATGTAGATGGACACTTCGTGCTTTGACGTATCCCTTGCCGTAGCTAACCTACCTTTGTCATCACAAATCTTTATGCGCAAAGAACTGATCTAGTCCTTCATAAATTGCTTCAGTTCTGCACCCCTTCTAGATCCAATTATTTTTGCTTTTCTGTCTTATCTTAGATCCGAAAATTTTATATGTCACTGTGAGATATGTTTCTATGTTCTCGTGAGATCCGTTTCTCCTTGCACCAATATAGGCGGTTTAACCTTGTATAAGCAGTCTATGCCATTAGTCCTCTAATAAACTGGAGGAGCATTTTACCTTCATAATTATACTCCGGTTTACCAGTGTCTGAGTAATCCTGTGCTAGTATTACCTTTTTCTCTGATTGCATTAGTCTCCGGTTTATACCATTTCACATATCAGTATGTTTATTACTCCCTTTGTATATTGATTTATAGCTGAAACACTATCTCAAGTAGCCCCCAAGGGCCGTTTTATGATTGTTAATCACAAACCGGGTCTTTGTAACACTTTAAGCATCTCATCATTGATCCTTGCAATGGCAGGTCGCTAATAATAGATAAGACTCATCTTGAAAAAATGAGATAACTTTCTGCAGCATAGCCCCCAAAGGCCGGTTTAACTTGGCAAGTTAATCCGGTTTTTAATCCACACATCCATTTTAGAACAGACGCACATTAGCCCCCAAGTGTCAAGGATAATGCTTGCATTGTTCTGGAGACTTGTATAAAGTGTAGTACTTGAGCGCAAATAGGCATTAGCCCCCAAGTATGAAGTGCATAACTTTGTTATACGCTTTGTACTTTAGCACAGATATATGTTGTTTGTTTAACATACCTTCAATGTTGCAGGCTGAACTGAGAAACAAAGATGCCCAAAATTCTGACTTGCAAGAAAATGTGAAGTCACAACAAGCCGAGGCTGCAAAAGCCAAAGAGGAGCTGACCCAGGCCCTGGCCAGAATGGAAAAGCTAAAAGAAACCTTCAACCAAGAACGTGCTGAATGGGAAACCGAGAAATCCGGTTTAACCAAAAGAGTTGTAGATGCCGAGGCAGCCCTGAAGCAAGTGGTTGAAGAACTAGCCGGTTTGAAACGCCAAATCAATGCTATGACTTCTGCTATCTTTGGTAAGTGTCTGCTTAAGTATGTTGCGCCAGTCGATGAATCTTATAACTGACCAAAATGTTGATAAAATCTTTGGCAAGCACTCGGATCGCTCATCTTGGTACAGATATGCGGATGAAGCTCAAAGTGGCATACACATTGGTTGAACAGCTATACTCTGGGTCTCAACGGGTTATTAGCACGGCAGCTTATAACAAACCGGCTCCAACTTTGATTAAGGAAACCCTTGAGAAGCTGGGCATGTTACCAGCCCATATTGCCGAGTTGAAAAGAGCAGCTGCCCGAGCAGGAGCTTTAACTGCCCTTATTCGAGGCAAAGCCTGGATTCCAGACCTTGAAGTGGAGGATATCATCAAAGGATACCCAGGCGTCAAAGAAGACGGTTCAAACTTCGAAAATGATGATCTTTGGCGGCTGACCAAACAGATGCGGCCAGCAGCCAGCAAGTTGGCTGATGATACCGACTTGTCCCATTTTTAGCCGTTTTATGATGCAGAAGGGAAAAGGCAGCCGGCCGACATCCATGAAGTCGAAGAACCTGTGCCTCCGATTCGTAAGCACACTTACGCTCCTGATATTAACCCTTCCAATCTTATCCATGAGGAAGCAGTGTTTCAAGCTTTAACTGGAATCGATTGGTCAACGGCTGATTTCCAGCGTCTGGGGAGGGATGAAGAAGTGCCTACACCAACTGACCCTTAACCGTCAAACCGTCGCAATGAAGAGTCCTGATCCCGTCGCCGGTTTATATGGCTACTATGAAAAACAATGATACTGTTTGAGCCTCTTTGAAGCTTCATGTAATAGGATAGCTGAAACTCCGTTTATCTGCCATGCCATCGAGCATGTTTCGTAATACTTTGTGACAATCTGTGCCGCTTTTTGGGATACATTTATGCATAACCCATGATGAATTGCGTTCCTGGGTACAACAACTTAAAAGTATCTAGCGATTTACCGCTAGACGTGTCATGATGTCCAAGAAGTATATAGTACCTAGATGAATAATCAAGTGTTTGTACAGAAAGTAATGTACAAAACATACCCCATTGGTTGACCAAACGTGTATACGGCAAAGGTGTTAATACCAATCCGGAACGTTGATAACTCCATCTTCATAATACCGGTCTATATATTAAACCGGACCGGGATAACCACCAGATTTTCTTTATAACACTGGCGATTTAGTCAAACCGGACCGGGTCAATGAACACCGGTTTATAATTGATCATGTGCCCACAACTTGTAGTTGAGAAGCAAGTCGGGTCAAGGACGCCGGTTTATCAAAAAATACTTATGATTTTCAACAAACAAAAGTCAAACAGGAGAACATGCAAGGCTTTTTACGAGCTGCCAGGCTCCAAATCGAGGTTTTTCATGGGCTGCCAGGTCTCTGAGTTAAACCATTTAACAAAGCCTTTTAAGATGGGCCTCCAATTAACCAATCATCATTTTAACTGTGACAAGTTCAGGGTCTGTAAAAGATTGACTTGTCAAACGTTCGATGGGTCATACCAGGATTACCTGGACAGGAGTGGCTTACTTGATGAAGGCAGGTTAACCCGGGTTTTTAGGTGAATACACCAGGCTTCCAAGCCGTGGTTTGATAGCCAATTAAGAGGGTCCTTTCAAACTCTTTGTTGCTTTGCAAAAAGAGCCCCCAAGTAACTTTGTGAGTGATGCTCAGTGTGTGCCCATGTTTGAGTCTGTACTGTGTACAACACTCTCTTTGGCTCCAAAACTTTTTCCCTTTGTGGCTTAAATGCCTATCAAGCGGTGTAGCTATGGTGTGAGGACAATCAAGCCCCCTAGTGATATCCCTTCGTGGTTTAAAAACCCTTGAAAACTGTTGTGATCCCCTATACTTGTGGGTTATCAAGACTATTTTCTGGCACCGTTGCCGGGGAGCATAGCTCTATTCTTTGAGTCACTTGGGATTTATATCGGTAAGGAATTGCCATATAGCTCCGCACTTGATTCACCTTCTGTTTTGAGTAAGCTTGCGACACCTAAACCTGCTTCTGCTATTCGTTCTGATATGTCGCATGTTATTGATGATGCCACTTCTGCTATGCATGATACCTATGATGAAACTACTTCTATGCTTGATACTACTGTGCCACTTGGTGAATTTCTTGATGAACAACTTGCTAGGGCTAGACAGAATGAAAATATTGAATCTGATAATACTGATGAAAGTGATGATGAAGACTTGCCTGTTATTCCTAAGGGTTATGTTTTTGATAAAGAAGTTTCTTTAGCTATTTTAGCTTGCAAAGATAGTTATGAACTTAAAAGGTTATTAGCTAAATGGAATAAGCAATCTCTAAATGCTAGGATGAAACCTGACCCTGCTTTTGCTACTTCACCTATCTTTGTTACCGATAAGGATTATGAATTCTCTATTGATCCTGATATAATTACTTTGGTTGAATCTGATCCTTTTCATGGCTATGAATCTGAAACTGTTGTGGCACATCTTACTAAATTAAATGATATAGCCACCCTGTTCACTAATGATGAGAGAACTTGCTACTTTTATATCCTTAAAATATTTCCGTTCTCATTAAAGGGTGATGCTAAGATCTAGTTTAATTCTCTTGATCCTGGTTGTGTGCGTAGTCCCCAAAATATGATTTATTACTTCTCTGCTAAATATTTCCCTGCTCATAAGAAACAAGCTGCTTTAAGGGATATATATATATATATAATTTTGTGCAAATTGAAGAAGAGAGTCTCCCACAAGCTTGGGGGAGGCTTCTCAAGTTACTTAATGCTTTGCCTGATCATCCTCTTAATAAAAATGAAATACTTGATATCTTTTATAATGGACTAACCGATGCCTCCAGAGATTACCTGAATAGTTGTGATGGTTCTGTTTTCAGGGAAAGAACGCCAGATGAAGCTGAAATTCTATTGAATAATATGTTGACAAATGAAAATAATTGGACACTTCCTGAACCAACTCCTGATCATATTCCTAAACCAACTCCGAAGAAAAGAGGTGTTCTATTTCTCAGTCCTGAAGATATGCAAGAGGTAAAGAAATCTATGAAATAAAATGGTATTAAAGCTAAAGATGTTAAGAATTTACCTCCTATTGAAGAAATACATGGTCTTAATTTACCGCCTGTTGAAGAAACATATGATCTTGATCCATCACGTATTGAAGAAACTCGTGGTCTTGATAACCCGACACAGGTAGTAAAGGTAAATTCTCTCTATAGATTTGATGAAGGTGATATCCCTCGTTATAAGTCTGCTAGACAATGCTTAGATGAGTTTGACAATTTCATTGTTAAACAAGAAAACTTTAATGCTTATTTTGGTAGACAATTGAAATATAATTCCGATACGCTTGAATACTTGGGTGATTATATGGCTAATGTCAAAGGTGAACTTAAACTTATTAGTAAACATGCTTCTATGGTTACACTCAAGTAGAACAATTACTTAAGGCTCAAAATGATTTTCTCAATGAATTGAATAGTAAGAATAATGATTATACTGTTAGAGTGGCTACTAGAGGTGGTAGAATGACTCAGGAACCTTTGTATCCTGAAGGCCACCGTAAGAGAATTGAGCAAGATTCTCAGAGAAATAATATAGATGCACCTAGTCCTTCTAAAAGGAAGAAAAAGAAAAATGATAGGACTTTGCATGCTTCTAGTGAACCTATTACTGAAACACCTGAGAATCCAAATGATATTTCTATTTTTGATGTTGAAACACAATCTGGTAATGAACCTGAAACTAGTGATAATGTTAATGATAATGTTCATGATGATGCTCAACCTAGCAATGATAATGATATAGAAATTGAACCTGGTGTTGATCTTGATAACCCACAATCAAAGAATCTACGTTATGATAAGAAATATTTTGTTGCTAGGAAACATGGTGAAGAAAGAGAACCATGGGTTCAGAAACCCATGCCTTTTCCCCCCAAACCATCCAAGAAAAAGGATGATGAGGATTTTGAGCGCTTTGCTGAAATAATTAGACCTATCTTTTTGCGTATGCAATTAACTGATATGCTTAAATGAATCCTTATGCTAAGTACATGAAAGATATTGTTGCAAATAAAAGAAAGATACCGGAAGAGGAAATTTCCACCATGCTTGCTAATTATACTTTTAAGGGTGGAATACCAAAGGAACTTGGAGATCCGGGAGTACCCACTATACCATGCTCCATTAAAAGAAACTATGTTAAAACTGCTTTATGTGATCTTGGAGCCGGTGTTAGTGTTATGCCTCTCTCTTTATATCATAGACTTGATTTGAATAAGTTGACATCTACTGAAATATCTTTACAAATGGCTGATAAATCAACTGCTATACCTGTCGGTATTTGTGAGGATGTGCCTGTTGTAGTTGCAAACGCTACTATTTTAACGGACTTTGTTATTCTTGATATTCCCGAGGACGATAGTATGTCTATTATTCTTGGAAGACCCTTTTTGAATACTGCAGGGGATGTTATTGATTGCACTAAAGGCAATGTCACTTTTCATGTCAATGGTAATGAGCATATGATACACTTTCCGAGGAAACAACCTCAAGTTCATAGTATCAACTCTATTGGAAAAATTCCATCGATTATATTTGGAGGTTTTGAATTTCCTCTTCCTACTGTCAAGAAGAAATATGATATTCTTGTTATTGGGGATGCGCAGATCCCTGTTGAGGTAACATAGTGTTATTCAAAATTTCTCCGGTTCCATGTTATTCGGAATGAGTTCGTTAAAAAGACTTGATCAACCTTGTTAGTGGATTCCTTTTGATGACCATGAGATGGATGAAACTAGAAGGCACAACCTTCTGTACCCTCCTCTTACTTTCTGTTATTTATATTAAATAAAATAAAAATAGTATTTTTCTGTCTGTTATCTAAATTATCCATGCAATATAAAAATACCTCGAGAATAAAAGTTCTCCAAATGCCCTGAAATTTAAATATGATTTTTTCTGGAATATTTGAGAATATTTGGCACTGAGAACATAGCAGGAGGAGCTGGCACCTGGCCACGAGGGTCAGGGGCGCGCCCCCTGCCTCGTGGGCCCACGGTGGCCCCCTCCACTTAGCCTTTCACCCACACACTCCTTCTTCCTCCCACAAACACGAATATCCAGCTCAAGCACGAGTTCTAGCTCATTTTGCTGCGATTTTCGATCTCCTTGCTCAAAGCACCTCTCACAAAACTGCTTGGGGAGATTGTTCCTTGGTATGTGACTCCTCCATTGGTCCAATTAGTTTTTGTTCTAGTGCTTATTCATTGCAAATTTGTACTGCTTAGGTGACCCTGTTCTTGAGCTTGCATGTCAAATTTATATGGTCAAAAGTAGTTTTGATGCATGATATAGGCTCTAGGCACTTGTAGGAGTAGTTGCTGTCAATTTTGTTGAGTTTGGTTTACTTTTATTTTGAAGTTACTAAAAATTTTAGAATCTTTCAGAAAATAATGAAGAGACTTTTGAGGGGCTCATCGAGCCGAAGCTCGAAGGAAAAGGCAGAAAACCCCAAGTATAATCTGCCTCGCACCGCGGAGGTTCGGCCGTGTGAATGGCCTTCTGATGAATTCTTGAGAGCAGCCGGGATTTATGATGATTTTTATGAATTGGCTGAGAATGCAGGCCTCATCGCTTTCCTCTACGACCAACGCGACCAGTATCTCTTACTCACAAATATCTTTGTGCAAAACTTTCATTTCCATTCTAGGAGCTCAGCACCTACGGTGGAGTTTTATTTACATGATGAGCATAAGGAGATGTCACTTTATGATTTTTGACGGGTTTGTTTGGTCCCTTTCGAGGGCATGACAGAGGAACCACATCGCGGCGATGTGGATGGGTTTATTGATACCATCACTGTAGGGGAAACAAGGAAGGTTTCTGATGCACGAATCACTAGCATACATTTTCCAGTTTTACGCTACTTTGCAATATTTGCTAGTCGTTGCTTAATTGGTCACAGAAACTGTGGAAACCTTAGTGTTCCTGATATTATTATTTTGTTCCATGGTTTATTCAGTGATAACTCTGTTAGTATGGGCGGTATTATTGCTAAACGGTTAAGTCTGAACCGTACAAAGGGCCCCATCTTTGGAGGCATCTATGCTTCACGCCTAGCTGCACATTTTAACATACCTATTAGGCATTACGAGAAGGAAGAAAAATTGCTGCCCCGTGTTTATTTAGATTATAAGAGTATGGTGGCACACGACTTTATTGTTAAGAATAGGGAAGGGGATCTTAAATACAAATTGTTCTTTCATAAACATCATCCTGAGACTATTACCCTGCCTGCTCCTTCCTTGTTTGATTTATCTGGAGGCCAGTACCTTGTTCCGTTAGAGGCTATTCACGCCTATCGGAACCCTACATCAGCCACAGAGCCAGAGTCGGAACCACAAGTTGATCCTCCACGACAGTCTAATTACCATTCGGATCCGAAAATGATTGCCAACCAGTGGCAGTCATAGTATTCTTCTTCATAGTACGACCCCAACTACTATTATGGATATCCACCAGGCCAACCGTGGCCATAGACCAACTTAGGCCAAAAGCCTAAGCTTGGAGGAGTATGTATTTCTCACCGACATTACATTCATGTTCACACACTCATTGCTAGATGTCGGTGCTCATACATTTTCATTGTATCATCCATGCTAGTTTATTTTCCTTTTATGCTTTCTTCTTGTGTGTTTAATAAACCTTAAGAAAAAACAAAAAAATTAGTTGTAGCTTTTTATTAGTTTACTTTCCATGCTTGTAGTAGTAATTAAAAATAAAACCCAAAAAGATTTCCTGTTCTTCTTTTGCTTGTTGGGAGCTTTCCCGTGTAAATAGTTTTATTTCTTTTCTTTTCATTGGGGGTCGATAGGAGAAGACCATGATTAAATTGTTGAAGTGGCTCTTATATGCATTATTGTTGATCTGACAAAAGAGCCCATATTGCCTTGTCTTCTCCTGTTTATTGAATGCTTGTAGATTCCAGCTTAGTCCAATGCACGCGCACTATTATTATTATTATTATTATTATTATTATTATTATTATTATTATTATTATTATTATTATTATTATTCACATCATTCGGTCATGCAAGTGAAAGGCAATTGTGATGATATATGATGGACTGACTGAGATGAGAAAAGCTGGTATGAACTCGACCTCTCTTGTTTTTGTAAATATGATTAGTTCATCGTTCCTGATTCGGCCTACTATGAATAAACATGTTTGCAATGACAACTAGAGATCATAGTTTCTTGTGCCATGCTTGATTAGCTAGGAGCTTATAATGGTTTACCTTGCATGCCAACATGCTATTAAAATGGTTGTGATGTGGTATGATAGGGTGGTATCCTCCTCTGAATGATTTAAGTGACTTGACTTGGCGCATGTTCAGGCATGTAGTTGAAACAAAATCAACATAGCCTTCATGATATTTATGTTCATGGTGGATTATATCCTACTCATGCTTGCATTCGGTGTTGATTAATTTTAATGCATGTTCATGACTGTTGTCACTCTCTAGCTGGTCGCTTCCCAGTCTTTTGCTAGCCTTCACCTGTACTAAGCGGGAATACTGCTTGTGCATCCAATCCCATAAACCCCAAAGTTATTCCATATGAGTCCACTATACCTTCCTATATACGGTATCTACCTGCCATTCCAAGTAAATTTGTATGTGCCAAACTCTAAACCTTCAAATAAATATCCTGTTTTGTATGCTCGAATAGCTCATGTATCAACTAGGGTTGTCCGTATGTTCCATGTTAGGCGGGTTATTCTCAAGAGGAGTGGACTCCGCTCCTCACTCACGAGAAAGTGGCTGGTCACCGGGATGCCCAGTCCCATGCTTTATGCAAATCAAATCAAAATAATTGCAAACAAAACTCCCCCTGGGACTCTTGTTAGTTGGAGGCACTCGTTGTTTCAAGCAAGCCATGGATTGATGCTTGTTGGTGGAGGGGGAGTATAAACTTTACCATTCTGTTTGGGAACCGCCTATAATGTGTGTAGTGATAACCCACAAGTATAGGGGATCGCAACAGTTTTTGATAAGTAAGAGTGTCGAACCCAACGAGGAGCTAAAGGTAGAACAAATATTCCCTCAAGTTCTATCGACCACCAATACAACTCTACGCACGCTTGACGTTCGCTTTACCTAGAATAAGTATGAAACTAGAAGTACTTTGTAGGTGTTGTTGGATAGGTTTGCAAGATAATAAAGAGCAAGTAAATAAAAGGTAGGGGCTGTTGTAAGTAAGGAAGCAATAAAGTAAATATAGCGAGTGTGGAAAAGTGGGTAGGAGTCGCGAAATTGCCCCTAAGCAATTGACTACTTTACTAGACCGATAGCAAGTATTATGTGGGAGAGGCCACTGCTAGCATGTCATCCCTGACTTGGAATTCTATGCACTTATGATTGGAACTATTAGCAAGAATCCGCAACTACTAATGTTCATTAAGGTAAAACCCAACCATAGCATTAAGATATATTGGTCCCCCTTCAATCCCGTATGCATCAATTTCTATGCTAGGTTGAAGCTTCTGTCACTCTTGCCCTCCAATACATAGTCCTATCAACATACAACTAACCCTAGGGTGTGATCCACGCGCGCAATCATATGATGGGCACCAAAGGACAGCAACATAACCACAAGCAAATTAAATCAATCATAGCAATTCATCAACCACCGATAGGACAACGAAAATCTACTCAGACATCGTAGGATGGCAACACATCATTGGATAATAATATGAAGCATAAAGCACCATGTTCAAGTAGAGGGTACAACGGGTTGCAGGAGAGTGGACCGCTGTAGATAGAGGGGGAAAGGTGATGGAGATGTTGGTGAAGATGGTGGAGGTGTTGGTGTAGATCGCGGTGATGATGATGGCCCCCGGTGGCACTCCGGTGCCACCAGAAGCGAGGGGGAGAGAGCCCCCCTCCTTCTTCTTCTTCCTTGACCTCCTCCCTAGATGGGAGAAGGGTTTCCCCTCTGGTCCATGGCCTCCATGGCACGGGAGGGGTGAGAGCCCCTCCGAGATTGGATCTGTCTCTCTGTCTCTCTCTGTTTCTGCGTTCTCAGATTCTTCCCTTTCACCATTTCTTATATTCCTGGAGATCCGTAACTCCGATTGGGCTGAAATTTTGAAACGATCTCTATTCGGAAATTAGCTTTCTTGCGGCGAAAGAAGGGCACCAACCGCCTTACGGGGTGGCCACGAGGGTCAGGGGCGCGTCTGCCTCCCCAGGGTGCGCCCCTACCTCGTGGGCCCCTCGAGCATCGTCTCGCGTGGATTTTTCTTCCCAAAAATCATATATATTACAAAAAAATCTTCGCCAGTTTTTATTCCGTTTGGACTCCGTTTGATATGGATATTCTGCGAAACAAAAAACATGCAACAAACAGGAACTGGCACTGGGCACTGGATCAATATGTTAGTCCCAAAAATAGTATAAAAAGTTGCCAAAAGTATATGAAAGTTGTAGAATATTGGCATGGAACAATCAAAAATTATAGATACAACGGAGACGTATCAGCATCCCAAAGCTTAATTCCTGCTCGTCCTCGAGTAGGGAAATGATAAAAAAGATAAATTTTGATGTGGAATGCTACCTAGCATAATCTTGATCATATGTCTAATCATGGCATGAATATTAAGATACGAGTGATTGAAAGCAATAATCTATCCTTTGACATAAAGACAATAATATTTCAAGCATACCAACCAAGCAATTATGTCTTATTGAAATAACATAGCCAAAGAAAACTCATCCCTACAAAATCATATAGTCTGGCTATGCTCCATCTCAACCACACAAAGCATTCACATCATGCACAACCCCGATGACAAGCCAAGCAATTGTTTCATACTTTGACATTTCTCAAACCTTTTCAACTTTCACGCAATACATGAGCGTGAGCCATGGACATAGCACTATAGGTGGAATAGAATATGATGGTTGGGGTTATGTGGAGAAGACAAAAAAGGAGAAAGTCTCACATCAACTAGGCGTATCAACGGGCTATGGAGATGCCCATTAATAGATATCAATGTGAGGAGTAGGGATTGCCATGCAACGGATGCACTAGAGCTATAAGTATATGAAAGCTCAAACTGAAACTAAGTGGGTGTGCATCCAACTTGCTTGCTCATGAAGACCTAGGGCATTTGAGGAAGCCCATCATTAGCACATACAAGCCAAGTTCTATAATGAAAATTCCCACTAGTATATGGAAGTGATAACTCAAGAGACTCTCTATATGAAGAACATGGTGCTACTTTGAAGCACAAGTGTGGTAAAAGGATAGTAACATTGCCCCTTATTCTTTTTTTCTTTTTTGCGGGCTTCTTTGCCCCCCCTTTTTTATTTAGGCTTCTTTGGCCTCTCTTTTTTTGGGCAATGCTCTAATAATGATGATCATCACAGTTTTATTTACTTACAACTCAATATTACAACTCGATACTAGAACAAAGATATGACTCTATATGAATGCCTCCGGCGGTGTACCGGGGTGTGCAATGATCTAGCATAGCAATGACATCAAAAAACGGACAAGCCATGAAAACATCATGCTAGCTATCTTACGATCATGCAAAGCAATATGACAATGAATGCTCAAGTCATGTATATGATGATGATGAAGTTGCATGGCAATATATCTCGGAATGGCTATGGAAATGACATGATAGGTAGGTATGGTGGCTGTTTTGAGGAAGGTATATGGTGGGTTTATGGTACCGGCGAAAGTTGCGCAGTACTAGAGAGGCTAGCAATGGTGGAAGGGTGAGAGTGCGTATAATCCATGGACTCAACATTAGTCATAAATAACTCACATACTTATTGCAAAAATCTATTAGTCATTGAAACAAAGTACTACGCGCATGCTCCTAGGGGGATAGATTGGTAGGAAAAGACCATCGCTCGTCCCTGACCGCCACTCATAAGGAAGACAATCAATAAACACCTCATGCTCCGATTTGGTTACATAACGGTTCACCATACGTGCATGCTACGGGACTTGCAAACCTCAACACAAGTATTTCTCAATTTCACAATTACTCGACTAGCATGACTCTAATATCACCATCTTTATATCGCAAAACTATTGCAAGGAATCAAACATATCATATTCAGCGATCTACAAGTTTATGTAGGATTTTATGACTAACCATGTGAATGACCAGTTCCTGTCCTCTCTCTAAATAGATATAAGTGAAGCAAGAGAGTTTAATTCTTTCTACAAAAGATATGACCATGCTCTAACAAGTATAAGTGAAACAAAAGAGCATTCTACAAATGGCGGTTGTCTAAGTGAAGAGAAAGAGGCAATCCAAACTTCAAATGATATAAGTGAAGCACATGAAGCATTCTATAAAGCCATACTCAAAAGATATAATTGAAGTGCAATGAGCATTCTATAAATCAACCAAGGACCATCTCATACCAGCATGGTTCATAAAAGAAAAATGAAAACCTAAATGCAAAAGACGCTCCAAGATTGCGCGTATGCATGAACGAAACGAATCTGAAAACATACCGATATTTGTTGAAGAAAGAGGGGATGCCTTCCCAGCATCCCCAAGCTTAGACGCTTGAGTCTCCTTGAATATTTACTTGGGGTGGCTCGGGCATCCCCAAGCTTGAGCTCTTGCCTCTCTTCCTTCTTCTCACATCGAAACCTTCTCAATCATCGAACACTTCATCCACACAAAACTTCAACAGAAAACTCGGTAAGATCCGTTTGTATAATAAAGCAAATCACTACTCTAAGTACTGTTGCAAACCAATTCGTATTTCGTTTTTGCATTGTGTCTACTGTAATATAACTTTTTCATGGCTTAATCCACTAATATAAATTGATAGTTTCATCAAAACAAGCAAACTATGCATCAAAAACAGAATCTGTCTAAAACAGAACAGTCTGTAGTAATCTGAACATTCACCGTACTTCTGATACTTGAAAAATTCTACCAAAATTATAAAAAATAAACAATTTGTATAGGAAGAAAGTGCAAAAAGAACCAGAACCATTTGACATTCCAGCTAAAAAATTAAAATCGCGCACTACAGCCAAAGTTTCTGTCCTGCACCATCCAAACCATCAAGCAAATGTAAACATCCTAAAGGCAAACCTTGGCACATTATTTTTATAATACAATGGAATTGTACAAGTTGATAATTTTTTTTTGAAAGGTTTCTGTAATTAAGATTCACAAAGTTCCCATGGGCATGAACAAAGTTCAAGGACGTCCCCCATTTTCACAATGCTCGTCTCTCTCACTTTCACTTTTCTTTTAGAAAAAGTTTTGGGTTCCCCTCTTTATTTTTGTTGTTTTTAAACGATATAAAAGCACTCAACAGAAATAAATAACTCTCTAAAACTTCCGGGTTGTCTCCCTGGTAGCGCTTTCTTTAAATCCATTAAGCTAGGCATATAGTGCTCAAATAATGAATCCACCAGGATCCCAAGGTATATCAAAGCCAATTTTAATTAACAATGATTTATAATTTAGTAGTGAGCACAAAGTAACATATATCATGCAATAACGAAGTCTAACTCTCTTCCTATGCATTGGCATGTCATAAAAGAACAATTCATGCACACAAAGTAAAGGCCAATGCATAGTATAAACAGTTTCTTGCAATTTTATCATATTGGAAACATAGAGAGGTGGAGATATAGTTCCTCTCTCATAATAATTGCAAGTAGGAGCAGCAAGCACATGCATATTATATTCATCAAAATCATCATGTGCAATGGTAAAAGGCAACCCATCAATATAATCCTTAATAAGTGCAAACTTCTCCGATATAGTGTAGTCGGGAGAATTCAAAAAGATAATAGGACTATCATGCGTGGGTGCAATAGCAACAATTTCATTTTTAACATAAGGAACTATAGCAAGTTCATCTCCATAAGCATAATTCATATTGGCATCTTGGCCACAAGCATAGCAAGCATCACCAAAAAGGGATATTTCAAAAGAATCAACGGGATCATAACAATCATCCTCCGGTAAGCACAAAGGGAAATTAAACAATGTATGAGTTGGAGGGTTACTCTCATTAGAAGGTGGGCACGGGTAGCTAATCCGCTCTTCCTCCTTTTGTTCTTCGCTCTCCTCATCATCTTTTTCCTCCAATGAGCTCACAGTTTCATCAATTTCTTCTTCCATAGACTCCTGCAAAATATTAGTCTCTTCTTGGACAGCGGAGTTGTACTCAATATATGGTTCAACATAGGCATTAGAAGCATAATTATCATAGCAATATTTAAATATGGAAAAAAATCAGATTTATAAAGAGTAGCATCATACTTTTCAATCAAAGAAGCAATTTCGTAAGCACCCTTAAAAGCAACAAATTCTTCAATTTGTTGAACATCATAGTAACTATAAACACCCTTAGCATAAGAGGATACGATTCCATTATCACTAAACAAACATTGGTAGGGGAGGTGTTTCTTAGGGTCTTCAGAACAACAAGTATAATCATATATTTCACATAAATTCCAAGCATAGCATTGCAACCGATGAATTTGATCCAGTAAAGTTTTCCCTTTTTCAGATATTCTGTGTCGCACATAACAAGCATGCTCATCTAAAGATTTGCCCTCAACTAAGCTAGTTGGGGTTTCAGCACGAGCACATAGGGATCGAAGATGATCCAAGTAATAAGCTTCAGCAGTGTGATAGATTTTGAGTGGTTCTTCAACCATTGGTTCAGTAGGTACAACTAATTTTTTTGGTATTTTGTGTTTCCTACCCATAGCTAAAGATAGAAAACAACTAAGAATAGCAAATAAAAATTACTTAGTGATAAAGCAAACAAGCACACATGAGAATATTCACCCCACGCTATTGCTCCCCGGCAACGGCGCCATAAAAAGGTCTTGATAACCCACAAGTATAGGGGATCGCAACAGTTTTCGATAAGTAAGAGTGTCGAACCCAACGAGGAGCTAAAGGTAGAACAAATATTCCCTCAAGTTCTATCGACCACCGATACAACTCTACGCACGCTTGACGTTCGCTTTACCTAGAACAAGTATGAAACTAGAAGTACTTTGTAGGTGTTGTTGGATAGGTTTGCAAGATAATAAAGAGCAAGTAAATAAAAGGTAGGGGCTGTTGTAAGTAAAGAAGCAATAAAGTAAATATAGCGAGTGTGGAAAAGTGGTGGTAGGAGTCGCGAAATTGCCCCTAAGCAATTGACTACTTTACTAGACCGATAGCAAGTATTATGCGGGAGAGGCCACTGCTAGCATGTCATCCCTGACTTGGAATTATATGCACTTATGATTGGAACTATTAGAAAGAATCCGCAACTACTAATGTTCATTAAGGTAAAACCCAACCATAGCATTAAGATATATTGGTCCCCCTTCAATCCCGTATGCATCAATTTCTATGCTAGGTTGAAGCTTCTGTCACTCTTGCCCTCCAATACATAGTCCTATCAACGTACAACTAACCCTAGGGTGTGATCCACGCGTGCAATCATATGATGGGAACCAAAGGACGGCAACATAACCACAAGCAAATTTAATCAATCATAGCAACTCATCAACCACCGATAGGACAACGAAAATCTACTCAAACATCATAGGATGGCAACACATCATTGGATAATAATATGAAGCATAAAGCACCATGTTCAAGTAGAGGGTACAATGGGTTGCGGGAGAGTGGACCGCTGTACATAGAGGGGGAAAGGTGATGGAGATGTTGGTGAAGATGGTGGAGGTGTTGGTGTAGATCGCGGTGATGATGATGGCCCCCGGTGGCACTCCGGTGCCACCGGAAGCGAGGGGGAGAGAGCCCCCCTCCTTCTTCTTCTTCCTTGACCTCCTACCTAGATGGGAGAAGGGTTTCCCTTCTGGTCCATGGCCTCCACGGCACGGGAGGGGAGAGAGCCCCTCCGAGATTGGATCTGTCTCTCTCTGTTTCTGCGTTCTCAGATTCTTCCCTTTCACCGTTTCTTATATTCCCAGAGATCCGTAACTCCGATTGGGCTGAAATTTTGAAACGATCTCTATCCGGAAATTAGCTTTCTTGCGGCGAAAGAAGGGCACCAACCGCCTTACGGGGTGGCCACTAGGGTCAGGGGCGCGCCTGCCTCCTCAAGGTGTGCCCCCCTACCTCGTGGGCCCTCGAGCATCGTCTCGCGTGGATTTTTCTTCCCAAAAATCATATATATTCCAAAAAAAAATCTCCGTCAGTTTTTATTCCGTTTGGACTCTGTTTGATATGGATATTCTACGAAACAAAAAACATGCAACAAACAGGAACTGGCACTGGGCACTGGATCAATATGTTAGTCCCAAAAATAGTATAAAAAGTTGCCAAAAGTATATAAAAGTTGTAGAATATTGGCATGGAACAATCAAAAATTATAGATACGACGGAGACGTGTCATGTAGCATGGAAGATATTGCCATCTCTTGGTTGTTATGTTGACAATGAAAGTATACCGCTCAAAATATTATTCATCTCTGTTTCAAAACCGAGCTCTGGCACCTCTACAAATCCCTGCTTCCCTCTGCGAAGGGACTATCTATTTACTTTCATGTTGAGTCATCATCCTCTTATTAAAAAGCACCAGTTGGAGAGAACCGCAGTCATTTGCATTCATTACTGTTAGTTTACATTGAGTATGACTTGACTGGATCTCTTTTACCATGAATTACAATGTCTAGTCAGTCCTTGATCTTTAAAGGTGTTTTGCATTTATGTTTTGCGGTCTCAGAAAGGGCTAGCGAGATACCATCTTGTTATATCATATTATGATTGTTTTGAGAAAGTGTTGTCATCCGAGATTTATTATTATTGCTCGCTAGTTGATTATGCCATTGATATGAGTAAACTTGAGACCTAAGCGTTATTGTGAATGTGGTTAGTCATAATATTTGCTGAAAACTTGAATGATGGCTTTACATATTTACAACAAGAAGAGCAAACATAGTTTGTAAAAGTTTTTCTTTATCACTTTCAGTTTATCAACTAAATTACTTGAGGACAAGCAAAGGATTAAGCTTGGGGGAGTTGATACGTCTCCGTCGTATCTACTTTTCCAAACACTTTTGCCCTTGTTTTGGACTCTAACTTGCATGATTTGAATACAACTAACCCAAACTGATGCTGTTTTCAGCAGAATTACCATGATGTTATTTATGTGCAGAAACAAAAGTTCTTGGAATGACCTGAAACTTTACGGAACGTCTTTTCGGAAATAATAAAAAATCCTTGCAAAAGATGAAAACCAGGGGCCCACTGCCTGTCCACGAGGGTGGGGGCGCGCCTGCCCCCCTAGGGCCCCCTGGAGCTCCTCCGACTTCAACTCCAACTCTATATATTTGCTTTCGGGGAGAAAAAAATTAGAGAGAAGAAATCATTGCGTTTTACGATATGGAGCCACCGCCAAGCCCTAAAACCTCTCGGGAGGGCTGATCTGGAGTTCGTTCGGGGCTCCGGAGAGGGGAATCCGTCGCCATCGTCATCATCAACCATCCTCCGTCACCAATTTCATGATGCTCACCGCCTTGCGTGAGTAATTCCATCGCAGGCTTGCTGGACGGTGATGGGTTGGATGAGATCTATCATGTAATCGAGTTAGTTTTGTTACGGTTTGATCCCTAGTATCCACTATGTTCTGAGATTGATGTTGCTATGACTTTGCTATGCTTAATGCTTGTCACTAGGGCTCGAGTGCCATGATTTCAGATCTGAACCTATTATGTTTTCATCAATATATAAGAGTTCTTGATCCTATCTTGCAAGTCTATAGTCACCTATTATGTGTTATGATCCGTTAACCCCGAAGTGACAATAATCGGGATACTTACCGGTGATGACCATAGTTTGAGGAGTTCATGTATTCAATATGTGCTAATGCTTTGTTCCGGTACTCTATTAAAAGGAGGCCTTAATATCCCTTAGTTTCCATTAGGACCCCGCTGCCACGGGAGGGTAGGACAAAAGATGTCATGCAAGTTCTTTTCCATAAGCATGTATGACTATATTCGGAATACATGCCTACATTACATTGATGAATTGGAGCTAGTTCTGTGTCACCCTATGTTATGATTGTTACATGATGAACCGCATCCCGCATAATTCTTCATCACCGATCCATTGCCTACGAGCTTTCCATATATTGTTCTTCGCTTATTTACTTTTCCGTTGCTATTGCTATCATCACTACAAAATACCAAAAACATTACTTTTGCTATCATTACCTTTTGCTACCATTACCACTACTATCATATTACTTTGCTACTAAATACTTTGCTGCAGATACTAAGTTTCCAGGTGTGGTTGAATTGAAAACTCAGCTGCTAATACTTGAGAATATTCTTTGGCTCCCCTTGTGTCGAATCAATAAATTTGGGTTGAATACTCTACCCTCGAAAACTGCTGCGATACCCTATACTTGTGGGTTATCAGATATCGATATGAGGAGAATAAGGAGTGACAAGAACCTAATCTTGGGGATTCCCAAGGCACCCCCAAGGAAATATTCAAGGATTATCCAAGCAACTAAGCTTGGGGATGCCCCGGAAGGCATCCCCTCTTTCGTCTCCAACATTATCGGTAACCTCACTTGGAGCTATGTTTTCATTCGTCACATGATATGTGTTTTGCTTGGAGCATCAATTTATTTTGTTAGGATTTGCTTCATGTTATTTATAATAATGTTTTTCATCTTTTATTTCAATAAAGTGGCAATGATAGCCTTTTCCATGCTTATTTTGTAAGTATACATGTTGCTGTTTGAAAACAGAAAGTTTACCGCTGTTGCAAAAATTCCCTAGAAATGTCAAAATGCGATAAAATGTTGAAATTTTTTGCAAAATGAGCTCTGATAAATTTTCTACAGTGTGGTATTTTTTCATAACTTTTGGATTTAGGGAAGTATTGATACTCTTGCATTCTTTACAGACTGTACTGTTTTGGCAGATTGTTGTTATGTTTGCATTGTTTGCATATGTTTGCTTGTTTAATGATCTTATTTGAGGATAAGAGTATTAAACATGCAGAGGCATTTAGTATGCAATGTTGAATAATAATTTTAGTGATTTGCTACAATAGAGAATGATAAGGTTTTTGCATTGGTTTATACTAACTTATCTCACGAGTTCTTGTTGTGTTTTGTGTGGATGAAGCTTTTGAGATTTAGGAAAACCGTGATATGGGAATAATTAAAGAGACACAAAAGCTCAAGCTTGGGGATGCCTAAGGCATCCCAATATAATATTTCAAGAAGTCTCAAGCATCTAAGGTTGGGGATTCCCCGATAGGCATCCCACCTTTCTTCTTCAACAATTATCGGTTAGTATCGGTTGAGCCTAAGTTTTTGCTTCTTCACATGATGTGTGCTATCCTTGGAATGTCATTTTATTTTTCTTTGCTTGCTGTTTTAATAGAATACTTAGATCTGAAAGTTTTAAATAAAATAGAGCCCTCAAATAGTTGCCAGAGAGGCTAAGTAAGCGGCATTCACATCCCGCCAACGAAGCTCTTTTCTATGTCATTTAATCTTGTGCTTCACCTATATCCTATGAGTAAATTGTTGAATAGATTGAATATTATGAACTTGAAATCATATCGTACCTAGTGGTAGCTTCACATTGGGTTTAGAAAGTGAAATCTTTTGAGGCTTGACAATCACAATATTGGTCATCAAAGCAATTCACGAATAATTAGTATAAGGAAGAGAACTTTCACATATAAATACACTATCATGGAAACCTTTTGTGATTGTGAGCCCCCATCAAAATATTATATGCCAAAATTGTTGACGTTGGACAAGGAAGACAACATAATGGTTTATGTTTGTTCATATTCACATAGAAGTTATATTGTTGTAGATCCTTCAACATGTGGTGCTTGCCCCCCATCTTTGCTAGCCAAAAATTCCAACACCAAGTAGAGATACTACTTGTGCATCCAAAGAACCTTAAACCCAAATCTTATTTTCAAGAGTCCACCATACCTACCTAAGGATTGAGCAAGATCCTTCAAGTAAGTTGTCATCAGTGCAAAAAGGCAATATAAATTGCTTCTAAAAGTGTTAGATCATTTAGTGTAAGAGAAAATTGAGCGTTGTACGAACTTGTGATGGCAAAGTAATAAAAGCGACAGACTGCATAATAAAAGGTTTCTATCACAAGGGACAATATAATGTGACGTTCTTTTGCACTAAAGGATTGAGCATACAAACAAACAAGCGCATGGCAACCTCTGCTTCCCTCCGTGAAGGGCCTATCTTTACTTTTCAGTATTTACTTTTATGCAAAGAGTCAAAAAATTCTCTCTATTCCCTTTTTTTATTTTTCTCTTTTGGCAAGCATCATGTGGTGAGGAAAGATCTAGGCACATATGTCCAGTTGAATATGGGTGGCATGAGTTATTATTGTTGACATCACCCTTGAGGTGAATATGTTGGGAGGCAAAACAATAAGCGCAAATCTTTCTATGTGTCTGGTTGAAACGTTTTGCTCATGTGTATGCGGTGAGTGTTAGCAATCATAGAATACTATATGATGGTTGAGTATGTGGAGCTCTTACTTAAACTCTGTTGAATAAGTTGAATTGCAATTGCTTGGTGACTAAGAACATAGGTTGTTGGGTTTCAAGAGAATTCATTGTTTGAACCTTAACATGTGCATTGGTTGCCACTATAACATGAGAAGTTTCATAAGAAATAATTGATGTTATGATGCTAGGAAAAGTGATTGAAATTATCATTGATCAAACTTGTGCACTTTGCTAGCATTCACACTTCATAAATTATTTCTTTTATCATTTACCTACTCGAGGACGAGTAGGAATTAAGCTTGGGGATGCTAATAGGTCTCCAACGTATCTATAATTTATGAAGTATTCATGCCAATATATTATCATTCTTGGATGTTGGACAATCATTTTATAGCAACTTTATATCATTTTTTGGGACTAACCTATTGACCCAGTGCCAGTTGCTGTTTTTTGCATCGCAGGAAATCAATATCAAACGGAGTCCAAACACCGTGAAACTTTACGGAGATTTTTTTGGACCAGAAGGAACCCAATGGGCCAGAGCTGCACCCGGGGGTGCCCCAAGGGGGGCACAACCCACCAGGGCGCGTCAGGCCCCCCTGGCACGACCAAGTGGGTTGTGCCCGCCTCAGTGGCCTCCCGCAGCCCCTCTTTGCACTATAAATTCCCAAATATTCTGAAACCCATCGGGGTTAACCTAGATCAGAAGTTCCACCACCGCAGGGCTCCGTAGCCACCGAAAACCAATCTAGACCCCTTCCGGCACCCTGCCGGAGGAGGGGGGGTCATCTCCGGTGGCCATCTTTATCATCCCGGCGACCACCATGATGAGGAGGGAGTAGTCCACCCTCGGGGCTGAGGGTTTGTACCAGTACCTATGTGTTCAATCTCTCTCTCTCTCTCTCGTGATTTCTATCATGGGCTTTGTTAATATAGTCATATCATATGATGTTTCTCCCCTCTATACTCTTGTTGTGATGAATTGAATATTTACCCTTTGAAGTTTTGTCCTGTCTGATTGAATATTCAGAGATGAGAACACATGATATATGTCTTGCGGTATGAATACTTGAGGTGACAATTGGGGTATCTTATTGATTCACTTGATATATGTTATGGCATTCAACTCGCGGATTCCCGCGGTGATATTGGGGTAATCTATGCATAGGGGTTGATGCACATTTTTCTCCGACGGAAACTTTGGGGTCTCTTTATAGTTATTTGTGTGGATTGAGTATTATAACTATGAATATGCTTTGGTGTTACTCTAGTACGAACTCTAGGATAGATCGAACGAAAACAATAGCTTTGTGTTATTTTAGTACGAACTCCTGAATAGATCGATCAGAAAGAATAGCTTTGAGGTGGCTTCGCACCCTACAAACAATTCCTACCTTTTGTTCTCCGCTAATATGAACTCGAGAGTGATTCTTTGCTATACTTTGAGGGATAATCATATGATCCAACTATGTTAGCACTGTTGAGAGATTGCACTAGTGAAAGTACGGACCCTAGGCCTTGTTTTTAAGCATTGAAATACCATTTTTGTGCCCGTTTACTATTTGCTACCTTGCTGTTTTTATTTATTAAGATTATAAAAATATATTTCTACCATCCATATTAAACTTTTATCGCCATCTCTTCGCCGAACTAGTGCACCTATACAATTTGCCATTGTATTGGGTGTGTTGGGGACACAAGAGATTTCTTGTATTTGTTTGCAGGTTTGTTTGAGGGAGACCATCTTCATCCTACACCTCTCACGGATTGATAAACCTTAGGTCATCCACTTGAGAGAAAATTGCTGATGTCCTACAAAACTCTGCGCTTGGAGGCCCAACACGTGTCTACAATAATAAAGTTGCGTAGTAGACATCACCAATCATTGGGCAAGTCAACCAAAGTCCACACTTTGTTCTCATACATGGATCCCATCTCAGATTTCATGGCCCCAAGCCATTTCGCGGAACCTGGGCTCTTCATCGCTTCCTCATAGTTCATAGGTTTGTCATGGTTTAGTAACATGACTTCCAGAATGGGATTACTGTACCACTCTGGTTGACCTACAAGGTTCGGTAGTAACTTGATATGAAGTTTCATGATCATCATCATTAGCTTCCTCACTAATTGGTGTAGGAATCACTGGAACTGATTTCTGTGATGAACTACTTTCCAATTTGGGAGAAGGTACAATTACCTCATCAAGTTCTACTTTCCTCCCACTCACTTCTTTCGAGAGAAACTCCTTCTCTAGAAAGGATCCATTCTTAGCAACAAATATCTTGCCTTCGGATCTGTGATAGAAGGTGTACCCAACACTTTCCTTTGGGTATCCTACGAAGACACATTTCTTCGATTTGGGTTCGAGCTTATCAGGTTGAAGCTTTTTCACATAAGCATCGCAGCCCCAAACTTTAATAAATGACAGCTTAGGTTTCTTGCCAAACCATAGTTCATATGATGTCATCTCAACGGATTTAGATGGTGCCCTATTTAACGTGAATGTAGCCGTTCTAAAGCATAACCCCAAAACGATAGCGGTAATTCGGTAAGAGACATCATAGATCGCACCATATCTAATAAAGTACGGTTATGACGTTCGGACACACCATTACGCCGTGGTGTTCCAGGTGGCGTGAGTTGCGGAACTATTCCACATTGTTTCAAATGAAGACCAAACTCATAACTCAAATATTCACCTCCATGATCAGATCATAGAAACTTTATTTTCTTGTTACGATGATTTTCCACTTCACACTGAAATTCTTTGAACTTTTCAAATGTTTCGGACTTATGTTTCATTAAGTAGATATACCCATATCTGATCAAATCATCTGTGAAGGTCAGAAAATAACGATACCCGCCACGAGCCTCAACACTCATCGGACCGCATACATCAGTATGTATTATTTTCGACAAGTCAGTGGCTCGCTCCATTGTTCCGGAGAACGGAGTCTTAGTCATCTTGCCCATGAGGCATGGTTCGCAAGCATCAAGTGATTCATAATCAATTGATTCCAAATGCCCATCAACATGGAGTTTCTTCATGCGCTTTACACCAATATGACCTAAATGGCAGTGCCACTGATAAGTTGCACTATCATTATTAACTTTGCATCTTTTGGCTTCAAGATTATGAATATGTGTATCACTATGATTGAGATTCAACAAAAATAGACCACTCATCAAGGGTGCATGACCATAAAAGATATTACTCATATAAATAGAACAACTATTATTCTCCGATTTAAATAAATAATCGTCTCGCATTAAACAGGATCTAGATATAATGTTCATGCTCAACGCTGGCACCAAATAACAATTATTCAGGTCTAAAACTAATCCCGAAGTTATATGTAGAGGTAGCATGCCGACGGCGATCACATCGACCTTGGAACCATTTCCGATGCACATTGTCACCTCGTCCATAGCCAATCTTCGTTTAATCCGTAGCCCCTGTTTTGAGTTGCAAATATGAGCAACAGAACCAGTATCAAATACCCAGGCGATACTGCGAGCATTAGTAAGGTACACATCAATAACATGTATATCAAATATACCTTTCACTTTGCCATCCTTCTTATCCGCCAAATACTTGGGGTAGTTCCGCTTCCAGTGACCAGTCCCATAGTAGAAGCACTCAGTTTTAGGCTTAGGTCCAGACTTGGGCTTCTTCCCGGGAGCAGCAACTTGCTTGCCATTCTTATTGAAGTTCCCCTTCCTCCCTTTGCCCTTTTTCTTGAAACTAGTGGTCTTGTTAGCATCACGAAGAGCTCAGGAATAGTCTTTTCCATCCCTTGCATGTTATAGTTCATCACGAGGCCTTTATAGCTTGGTGGCGGCGATTGAAGAACTATGTCAATGACACTATCACCAGGAAGATTAACGCCCAGCCGAGTCAAGTGGTTATGGTACCCAGACATTCTGAGTATGTGTTCACTGACAGAACTATTCTCCTCCATCTTGCAGCTATAGAACTTGTTGGAGACTTCATATCTCTCAACTCGGGCATTTTCTTGAAATATTAACTTCAACTCCTAGAACATCTCATATGCTCCATGATGTTCAAAACGTCTTTGAAGTCCCGATTGTAAGCCGTAAATCATGGCACACTGAACTATTGAGTAGTCATCAGCTTTGCTCTGCCAGGCGTTCATAACGTCCGGTGTTGCTCCTGCAGTGGTCTTGCACCTACTGGTGCTTTCAGGATGTAATTCTTCTGTGCAGCAATGAGGATAATCCTTAAGTTACGGACCCAGTCCGTGTAGTTGCTACCATCATCTTTCTACTTTGCTTTCTCTAGGAACGCATTAAAATTCAAGGGAACGGTAGCACGGGCCATTGATCTACAATAACATAGATATGCAAAAAAAACTATTAGGACTAAGTTCATGATAAATTAAATTTCAATTTAATCATATTACTTAAGAACTCGCACTTAGATAGACATCCCTCTAGTCATCTAAATGATCACGTGATCCATATCAACTAAACCATGTCCGATCATCACGTGCGATGGAGTAGTTTTCAATGGTAAACATCACTATGTTGATCATATCTACTATATGATTCACATTCGACCTTTTGGTCTCAGTGTTCCGAGGCCATATCTGCATATGCTAGGCTCGTCAAGTTTAACCCGAGTATCCTGCACATGCAAAACTAGCTTGCACCCGCTGTATGTGAACGTAGAGCTTATCACACCCGATCATCACGTGGTATCTCGGCACGACGTAGCAACGGTGCATACTGAGGGAGAACACTTGTACCTTGAAATTTAGTGAGGGATCATCTTATAATGCTACCGCCGTACTAAGCAAAATAAGATGCATAAAGGATAAACATCACATGCAATCAAAATATGTGACATGATATGGCCATCATCATCTTGTGCCTTTGATCTCCATCTCCAAAGAACCGTCTGTCGTGGTTCTAAGACTGACAGTAGAATGCGGGGTAGGTATGAGGAGGCAAGATCCTAGCTATGGAGTAGTTGTACACATGAGTTTTATGAGTTCAGGCCCTTCTCGGAAGAAGTAACATCCCTACGTCTTGGTGCCCTAAGGCGGTCGACTGGATTATATGTGTGTGTGTGTGTGTTTACCAAAGATGCGAACCCTTGTGCCTGTGGAGGGGGGTGACTTATATAGAGTGCGCCAGGACCCCAGCCGGCCCACGTCACAAAGGGTTTAAGGTACATTAAAGAGGAGATATTACTGGTAACGCTAGTAAATAAAGAGACATAATGACCATTAAAGCTATGAGGTGATGTCCGACCGTTGTGGTCTGGAGTGACCTTAGACCTTCTGGTGGTCGAGTGACAGTCCCTGCGGTCGAGTGACTTCAAGTCTTCCGAGTGGAAGTCCTCATGGTCGAGTAGAGGATGACTCCTCTTCGAATGCTTCTGGTTTTAAGGGGACGTCCTAGGGAAGGGTGTATAGGTCAGGCCTATGACCCTACCCTAGGTACATATCTTCATCATTAGCCCCCGAATGGTTCAGGGTTCGAGTGCAAAAGGAGTTGATAACCTCTCTGATTCAGCTTTTGCGCTTCAGAAATGTCTTGTCTAGACGTCGAATGAACATCCATGATGACTTCAACTGCTTGTTCATTCGCCTTGATCCATTCTTGGTTTTGTCGAGTGAACTTTCATTGTTAAGCTTCGAGTGTTGATATGGGAAAAATCCTCCGTCTGACGGGTTGTTCTGCTGCCCGCGGATTTCGCGGGATTCGAACTTTAGGAAGCGCGCCAGGCAGACGAGGCTGCAGTAATCGGGATGGATTAGGCATGCCGCCTCGATCACCGCGCCACCTTTTTCGCCATGTATCGCGTGCGTGATTGTTGCGGGATTTGATCGGATCGCCTGGGCCCACAAGTCAGCCACTCGAAAATGACTTCATATAAGGCGTCGGACGGGGGTTTTCGCACAGTGCATTCCCATTCTTCCCCTTCCTCCTCTGTTTTCTCCACCGCAACTGCCTCCATTCTCGGCGTCGTCGCTCCATTCGAACTCGATCCGCTGCCATGGGGAAGGAGAAGACGGTGGCGTTGGAGCGTGCGAAGAAGGCAACGGCAAAGGCGAAGGGGAAGAAGTCTGGCCGGGGTGGATCTTCTTCGAGGGTCGGCTTGCCGCCGAGCTGGATCCAGGGCGACTGGATTCGCTCGACGATCCGCCAAGACGACATCGACGATCTGGTCAAGGGGGGATTGATTCCCCACGAATCAGCGCGACTCCCGGGGAACGAGACCGAGCCGCAGCCACAGGAGGGTGAGCGCGTCCTCCTTGCTACTCACGTCGACCGCGGGTTTTCCTTGCCTCCCCACCCTTTCTTTCAAGGTTTCTTGAACTTCTTTGGGGCGCAACTCGACCACTTCACCCCGAACACCATCGTATATCTTGCTGCTTTTGTGTCCATGTGCGAGAGCTTCCTGGGCTGTAGGCCATACTGGGGGCTCTTCAAGCACATATTCACCTGCCGTTCTCAGTCGGTCAAGAAGGCCAATGCGAGTGATGAGAGAACGCAGGTGATTCAGATGTGCGGGGGTCTTGGGATCCAAATGAGGAGTAAGAGTACTTTCCTAGCCATGATCCTTCCTAAGTCGGTTCGAGGGTGGCAGTCGACCTAGTTCTACTGCAAGGACCAGCCGACCCCAGGTCAGTCGACTGGACTTCCCCCCTTTTCCATGGCCCGAGTGGAGAAGCCCTCTGCTTTGAAAGTGATCCTAGAGGAGAAGGCGCAAGTGAAGGTGCTGGTCGAGCGAGTAGTTCAACTTGTTCGTGATGGGGTAACCGGTATGGATCTGTTGGAAGTCTTCCTCAGGCGACGCATCCAACCACTTCAAGCCCATGACCATCCGATGTGGATGTATTCGGGCATCGACGACACCACTCGGATCCATCCAGGAGAGGTCGATGATGCTACGTTGGAAGGGTGGCTGAAGAGTATCACTGGCAACAAAGACAACCCCAGGGGATCCCGGAGGATTCCTCCACTCAATAACTCATACGAGACTAACAAGGTATGACTCCACATGGTCGAGTGTTTTCTTGATTTATCAAGTTGTTGTCTGCTGTCACCCGACTGCCTCTTGTCTTGTTTGTTGTCTTCTAGGCCCTAACAAAGATGTACTCGATGCCCAACAGGGAGCAGGAGCAGGACCTAGAGGGAGAAGCGAGTGGAGGTGAGAGTGGCGAATGGCGCTCTGATGACGAGGAAGACGAGGACAGCGACGACCCGAGTGATGAAGAAGAGGTCGACTCTCCTCCTTGTAGGGAGAAACTATCCAAGCTTTCTCATGATCCAGCAAGTGCCCGCGGCAAGGCGACCGCGCAGACTGGGCAATCATCGAAGCACCCTCAAACGTCTTCTCCAGCACCGACCGAAAAGGCGTCGAAGGAACCGAAAGTTGCGCCGTCCAAACCACCAAAGACCTTGTCGAAGATCAAAGTGGCCATCCCCATTACTTCTGGGTATTGGTTGGACTTGATTTCTTGCTTTAGTATGATTCTAGACTTGAGTCGATTCATTTCGTCAGACATGACCGACTGAACTCTAAAATTTGTAGTGCCGCTACCTCTGGGACTTCCACTCTCCAGTATGAAGACGAGGACATGGAAGCTGCGGTCACCTCCAATCCAGGTATAAACCTCGTGATCTCGTTCTCGATTGTATGGTCGATTAACTTCTGGTGACTCATCTGGAGTCGGCTGACTTTTTTGCAGCCCCTCCCAATGTCATTGAGCTTCTGGATGATGACGAGGACGTGCCGCTGAGGCCCAGGAAGAGCAAGAAAACAACAGCTAACAGGATATCTCGGTTGGAACCAGCAACAGAACCAACAGTCCAACGACCCGAAGATGCGAGTAGAGCCTCTGTAACCTTTTGATCCCAGTGTCGATTGAGCACCCCGCACCGTCGATTGTACCAGTGTTTTCTTCAGCCATCCAACCTCATGCCTTGGAGCCCCAAGCTGCTGCGTCTGGACCGTATGTCCCCTTCTTCACCATCTATCATGTTCCGGAAAGCCAGTCGGACGTCGCCGCAGAGGCTATCCGTCAGGCTGGTGTAGTGATGGAGCGAATGAAGGCGGTGCATGACAATAGTCAGGCTGCTTACGACGCCAGCGCGGCTCTTTGAGCCAATGTCCAGGTAAGTTGACTTCTGACTGAACTTGACTTCTGACTAAACTTATCTTGTTAGGATATGCTACCTGAATATTTCCCTTCGCACGATCTCTTATTGTCTGCTTCGAATCTGTACACCCACCGGGTGTTTTGTTGTCTATATTATTTGCACTCTTCCACTCGGTCTGGTCGAGTGAGATCTGAACTAGTGGGGGCACGCTAAGTGCACCCACTGAGTGTAGTCCCCGAGACCGCAGTCGACTGCTGGCATTCGGCTGGGGTCTGAGCACTTTTTTTATTCAGTCTAGGCGGACCAGCTGAATGGAATCCAAACCAGTGGGGGCATGCCAAGTGCACCCACTGGGTGTAGTCCCCGAGATTGCAGTCAACTGCTGGCAGTCGGCTGGGGTCTGAGTACTTTTCTTTTAGTCTTGAAGCTTTATTCACTCGGAAGTAAATAATCTTTGATCTCGTCGATTGATATGTCTTTTACTTACTGTAGAAATCTTGTACCCTCATTTCCAAGTTCGTCAAGTTTGAGGAGAAGCAGAGACAACTCCACCTTGACCTGGAGCTGGCCCAACAAAACTTGAAGAAGGCTCAAGATGACGTTGCCGGTATGGAAGGTAACAGCCTGTCGACTGCTCATGTCGATCGTCCTTTAAATTATCCCTTCGATCTTCTATTTGATCTAAATGTGTATTTTGCAGAGAAAATGAGGCTGGCCCTGGAGAAGAAAGACTTGGACCTTGTAGCTGCGCAGAAAGAGGCTCAAGAGAAGGCTACCCTTGCTGACCAGAAACTAGCTTCAGTCGGCGTGCTAGAGGAAGAAATCAACAAGCTGAAGTCGTCCCTCACCGAATCCAATCGAGAGGCGACTCGTCTGAAGAAAGATAAGGTGGCTCTGACCGACCAGCTGGAAAGCATGACGCGTAGGAGGAACGATCTGGAAGCTTATTTGAAGGCTCTTGCCAAGAAACTCTTTCTTATGCTCGAAGGTATCCTCTTTTACTTGACTGTTTTACTGTTTGCAGGTTAGTCTTGGCCAGTCGACTCATTAACTCCTTGACTGCAGAATTCTGCCAAAACTTTGAAGAGGAGACTGGACAGATAGAGACGGGATTGGACCCAGTCCTTTCTCCAGTCGGCGATGAGGCTGCTATGAATGTGCTTCGACTGGAATCCCGCGTCGCTAGTGTTACAAGTTACCTTGCCCATCTGAAGGTGGCAGTTTCACGCATCGACTCATCGCTCTGGCCAAGGGCAACACTTCAGAATGATCTCGAGTCTCTGATGGCTCGACTCAATGAGGTCCCTGGCCGAGTGCAGGAATGGAAGAAGTCCTCCGCCCGCTGCGGTGCTGATGTGGCTCTGTCGCTGGTCAGGGTCCACTGCAGAGAGGCTCGAGAAGAGAAGCTGGCGGCGATCAAGGTCGCCAACAAAAAAAGGCACGACTTCTAGTCCTTCTTGGAAACTTTCATTGCTGCTGCCACTCGGATCGCAGACGGGGTCGACTTGGACGAGTTCGTCGAGCCTGCCAGTCCACCTCCTGCTGAGTGAACCAACTTGATACTCAAACTTGCTTTAAATTTGCCTCGGTATGCTGAGTGGTTATTGTAACCATTAAACTCTTTCGGGTCCGACGCCCGAGTACTTTTGTCTTCGTCCTGAGACCTTTGAGATTTTATTTGATCTTGGTTTATCTTCTGCATGAGCTTGCATTTATCTTCGAGTGGAGCTTATTCTTCACTCGGAATATTCTTTGAGATGCAACTCTGAGGAGGATATCGCAGTCGGCCTGCACCTCGCCGTTCTTGCGGATAGAGATGGAGCGGACATTCACAGTTCCGTAGAGAGGATTACAGTCGACCTGCACCTTGTCGTCCTTCCGGATAGGGATGGAGCGGGCATTGTACTTCTAGCGTAGCTCCGTGGAGAGGATTGCAGTCGACCTGCACCCCGTCGTCCTTGTGGATAGGGATGGAGCGGACATTGTACTTGTAGCGTAGTGCTACCTCTTGAGCACTGCATTGGATTTCCCCGAAGAGGAAGGGATGATGCAGCAAAGTAGCATAAGTATTTCCCTCAGTTTTTGAGAACCAAGGTATCAATCCAGTAGGAGGCTATGCTCGAGTCCCTCGTACCTACACAAAAACAATAGCTCAATGCAACCAACGCGCTTAGGGGTCGTCAGTCCCTTCACGGTCACTTACGAAAGTGAAATCTGATAGAGATGATAAATAATATTTTTGGTATTTTTGGTATAGAGATGCAAAGTAAAAAGTAAAAGCAAAGTAAAAGCCAAGTAAAAGCAAAGCAATAATAAAGTGATGGAGATTAATATGATGATAAAGAGACCCAGGGGCCATAGGTTTCACTAGTGGCTTCTCTCAAGAGCATAAGTATGCTACGGTGGGTGAACAAATTACTGTTGAGCAATTGACATAATTGAGCATAGTTATGAGAATATCTAGGTATGATCATGTATATAGGCATCACGTCCGAGACAAGTAAACCAAAACAATTCTGCATCTACTACTATTACTCCACTCATCGACCGCTATCCAGCATGCATCTAGAGTATTAAGTTAAAAACAGAGTAACGCCTTAAGCAAGATGACATGATGTAGAGGGATAGTTTCATGCAATATGATAAAAAAAACATCTTGTTATCCTTGATGGCAACGATACAATACGTGCATTGCTGCCCCTTCTATCACTGGGAAAGGACACCGCAAGATCGAACCCAAAGCTAAGCACTTCTCCCATGACAAGAACAACCAATCTAGTAGGCCAAACCAAACTGATAATTCGAAGAGACTTGCAAAGATAACCAATCATAGATAAAAGAATTCAGAGAAGATTCAAATATTATTCATAGATAGACTGGATCATAAACCCACAATTCATCGAGCTCAACAAAAACACCGCAAAAAGAAGATTACATCGAATAGATCTCCACAAGAGAGGGGGAGAACATTGTATTGTGATCCAAAAAGAGAGAAGAAGCCATCCAGCTCCTAGCTATGGACCCGTAGGTCTGAAGTAAACTACTCACACTTCATCGGAGAGGCTTGGATGATGATGTAGAAGCCCTCTCTGATCGATGCCTCCTCCGGCGGAGCTCCGGAACAGGCCCCAAGATGGGATCTCGTGGATACAGAAAGTTGCGGCGGTGGAATTAGGTTTTTGGCTCCTGTTCTGATCGTTTGGGGGTACGTGGATATATATAGGAGGAAGAAGTACATTAGTGGAGCTTCGAGGGGCCCATGAGGCAGGGGGCGCACCCTAGGGGGGCGCCCTCCACCCTCGTGACCGCCTCGTGGCTTTCTTGACGGAAGGTCCAAGTCTCCTGGGTCTTATCTGATGAGAAAATCACGTTCCCAAAGGTTTCATTCCGTTTGGACTTCGTTTGATATTCCTTTTCTTCGAAACCCTAAAACAGGCAAAAAACAGCAATTCTGGGCTGGGCCTCCGGTTAATAGTTTAGTCCCAAAAATAATATAAAAGTGGAAAATAAAGCCCAATATAGTCCAAAACAGTAGATAATATAGCATGGAGCAATCAAAAATTATAGATACGTTGGAGACGTATCAAGCATCCCCAAGCTTAATTCCTGCTCGTCCTCGAGTAGGTAAATGATAAAAACAGAATTTTTGATGCGGAGTGCTACTTGGCATAATTTTAATGTAATTCTTCTTAATTGTGGTATGAATATTCAGATCCGAAAGATTCAAGACAAAAGTTCATATTGACATAAAAATGATAATACTTCAAGCATACTAAGTAAGCAATTATGTCTTCTCAAAATAACATGACCAAAGAAATTTCATCCCTACAAAATCATATAGTTTAGTCATGTTTCATTTTCATCACACAAGAATGCTCTCATCATGCACAACCCCGATGACAAGCCAAGCAATTGTTTCATACTTTAGTAATCTCAAACCTATAAACTTTCACGCAATATATGAGTGCGAGCCATGGACATAGCACTATGGGTGGAATAGAATATAATGAGGGGCGTTATGTGGAGAAGACAAAAAAGGAGAAAGTCTCACATCAATGAGGCTAATCAATGGGCTATGGAGATGCCCACCGATTGATGTTAATGCAAGGAGTAGGGATTGCCATGCAACGGATGCACTAGAGCTGTAAATGTATGAAAGCTCAACAAAAGAAACTAGTGGGTGTGCATCGAACTTGCTTGCTCACGAAGACCTAGGGAACTTGAGGAGGCCCATTGTTGGAATATACAAGCCAAGTTCTATAATGAAAAATTCCCACTAGTATATGAAAGTGATAACATGAGAGACTCTCTACTATGAAGATCATGGTGCTACTTTGAAGCACAAGTGTGGTAAAAGGATAGTAACATTGTCCCTTCTCTCTTTTTCTCTCATTTTTTGGGCCTTTTCTTTTTTTATGGCCTTTCTTCTTTTTTTTTGGGCCTTCTCTTTTTTATGGCCTTTTTTTGAAGATTCCTCACTTGAGACAATCCTCTAATAATGATGATCATCACACTTCTATTTATTTACAACTCAATGATTACAACTCGATTCTAGAACAAAGATGACTCTATATGAATGCGTTCGGCGGTGTACCGGGATATGCAATGAACCAAGAGTGACATGTATGAAAGAATTATGAGCAGTGGCTTTGCCATAAATACTATGTCAACTACATGATCATGCTAAGCAATATGACAATGATGAATGTCTCATGATGAACGGAATGATGGAAAGTTGCATGGCAATATATCTCGGAATGGCTATGGAAATGCCATAATAGGTAGGTATGGTGGCTGTTTTGAGGAAGATATAAGGAGGTTTATGTGTGAAAGAGCGTATCATATCACGGGGTTTGGAGGCACCGGCGAAGTTTGCGCCAACTCTCAATGTGAGAAAGGGCAATGCACGGTACCGAAGAGGCTAGCAAGGATGGAAGGGTGAGAGTGCGTATTATCCATGGACCCAACATTAGTCATAAAGAACTCACATACTTATTGCAAAAATCTACAAGTCATCAAAAACCTCAGCACTACGTGCATGCTCCTAGGGGGATAGATTGGTAGGAAAAGACCATCGCTCGTCCCCGACCGCCACTCATAAGGAAGACAATCAAATAACACCTCATGTTTCAAATTTGTTGCATAACGTTTACCATACGTGCATGCTACGGGACTTGCAAATTTCAACACAAGTATTTCTCAATTTCACAACTACTCAACTAGCATGACTTTGATATTATTACCTCCATATCTCAAAACAATCATCAAGCATCAAACTTTTCTTAGTATTCAACACACTCATACGAAAGTTTTATTATTAATCTTGCATACCAAGCATATTAGGATTTTAAGAAAATTACCATGCTATTAAGACTCTCAAAATAATCTAAGTGAAGCATGAGAGATCAATAGTTTCTATAAAACAAATCCACCACCGTGCTCTAAAAGATATAAGTGAAGCGCTAGAGCAAAATTATAAAGCTCAAAAGATATAAGTGAAGCACATAGAGTATTCTATCAAATTCCAAATCATGTATGGCTATCTCAAAAGGTGTGTACAGCAAGGATGATTGTGGTAAACTAACAAGCAAAGACTCAAATCATAAAAGACGCTCCAAGAAAAACACATATCATGTGGTGAATAAAAATATAGCTCCAAGTAAAGTTACCGATAGAAGTAGACAAAAAAGAGGGGATGCCTTCCGGGGCATCCCCAAGCTTTGGCTTTTAGGTGTCCTTAGATTATCTTGGGGGTGCCATGGGCATCCCCAAGCTTAGTCTCTTGCCACTCCTTGATCCATAATTCATCAAATCTTTACCCAAAACTTGAAAACTTCACAACACAAAACTTAAAGTAGAAAACTCGTGAGCTCCGTTAGCGAAAGAAAACAAAATACCACTTCAAGGTACTGTAATGAACTCATTATTTATTTATATTGGTGTTGTACCTACTGTATTCCAACTTCTCTATGGATTATAAACTATTTTACTAGCCATAGATTCATCAAAATAAGCAAACAACACACGAAAAACAGAATCGGTCAAAAACAGAACAGTCTGTAGTAATCTGTAGCTAGCTAAAGATATGGAACCTCAAAAATTCTAAAATAAATTGCTGGACGTGAGGAATTTATCTATTAATGATCTGCAAAAATAATTAACTAAATAGCACTTTCCAAATAAAAATGACAGCAGTTCTCGTGAGCGCTAAAGTTTCTGCTTTTTACAGCAAGTTCAACAAGACTTTCCCCAAGTCTTCCCAACGGTTCTACTTGGCACAAACACTAACTAAACACAAAAAACACAACCAAAACAGAGGATAAATAATTTATTTATTACTAAACAGTAGCAAAAAGCAAGGAATAAAAATAAAATTGGGTTGCCTCCCAACAAGCGCTATCGTTTAACGCCCCTAGCTAGGCATAACAAGCAAGAATAGATCTAGGTATTGCCATCTTTGGTAGACAATCCATAAGTGTCTCTCATGATAGATTCATATGTTAATTTTATTTTATTTCTGGGGAAGTGTTCCATGCCCTTTTTTAATGGAAATTGAAATCTAATATTCCCTTCCTTCATATCAATAATTGCACCATCCGTTCTAAGGAAAGGTCTACTGAGAATAATAGGGCAAGAAAGATTGCAATCTATATCAAGAACAATAAAATCTACGGGCACATAATTACTATTTGCAACAATATGAACATCATTAATTCTTCCCATAGGTTTCTTAATATTGGAATCCGCAAGATGCAAGTCTAGAGAGCAATCATCAAAATCACGGAAATCTAGGAAATCACACAAAGTTTTGGAAATAGTAGAGACACTAGCACCCAAATCACACAAAGCATAAAACTCATAATTTTTAATTTTAATTTTAATAGTAGGTTCCCACTCATCATAAAGTTTTCTAGGGATATAAACTTCCAATTCAAGTTTTTCTTCATAAGATTGCATCAAGGCATCAACGATATGTTTAGTAAACGCTTTATTTTGGCTATAAGCGTGAGGAGATTTTAGCACGGATTGCAACAAGGAAATACAATCAACTAAAGAGCAATTTTAATAATTAAATTCCTTGAAATCCAATATAGTGGGTTTAGCAACATCTAGGGTTTTAATTTCTTCAATACCACTTTTATCAAATTTAGCATCAAGATCAACAAATTCTGAATTCTTAGAACGCCTTCTAAGTAAAGGTGGATCATATTCAGTCCCATCATTATCAAGATTAATATTGCAAAACAAAGATTTAATAGGGGACACATCAATAACTTTTAGATCTTCATCATTATTTTCATAGGAACTAGAAGAACACGCTTTTATAAAGGCATCTTTCTTAGCACGCATCCTAGCGGTTCTTTCTTTGCACTTGTCAATGGAAATTCTTATGGCTTTGAGAGACTCATTGATATCATGATTAGGTGGAATAGATCTAAGTTTCAAAGAATCAACATCAAGAGCAATTCTATCAACGTTCCTAGCCAAATCATCAATCTTAAGCATTTTTTCTTCAATCATAGCATTAAAATTCTTTTGCGAAGAAATAAATTCTTTAATATTAGATTCAAAATCAGAGGGCATATTATTATAATTTCCATAAGAATTGTTGTAGGAATTACCATAATTATTAGAGGGATTAGTAGGATAAGGCCTAGGATTGAAATTTCCTCTATACGCGTTGTTACCAAAATTGTTCCTACCAACAAAATTCACATCCATATATTCATTATTATTCTCAATCAAAGTAGACAAGGGCATATCATTAGGATCAGAAGAAACACTCTTATTAGCAAATAATTTCATAAGTTCATCCATCTTTCCACTCAAAACATTAATTTCTTCTATCGCATGCACCTTTTTATTAGATCTTTCAGTATGCCATTGAGAATACTTAACCATTATATTATCTAGGAGTTTAGTAGCTTCTCCTAAAGTGATTTCCATAAAAGTGCCTCCTGTGGCCGAATCTAAAAGATTTCTAGAAGAAAAATTCAATCCGGCATAAATTTTTTGTATAATCATCCACAAATTCAAACCATGAGTATGGCAATTACGTATCATTAATTTCATTCTCTCCCAAGCTTGTGCAACATGTTCATGATCAAGTTGTTTAAAATTCATAATATCATTTCTAAGAGAGATGATCTTAGCGAGAGGAAAATACTTAGAGATAGAAGCATCTTTGCACCTGTTCCATGAATCAATACTATTTTTAGGCAAAGATGAAAACCAAGCTTTAGCATGATCTCTAAGCGAAAAAGGAAATAGCTTTAATTTAACAATATCATTATAGACATCTTTGTTCTTTTGCATGTCACACAAATCAACGAAGCTATTAAGATGGGTAGCGGCATCTTCACTAGGAAGGCCGGAGAATGGATCCTTCATGACAAGATTCAACAAAGCAGTATTAATTTCACAAGATTCAGCATCGGTAAGAGGAGAAATCAGAGTGCTAAGGAATTCATTATTGTTGGTATTGGTGAAGTCACACAATTTAGTATTATCTTGAGCCATCGCGACAAACAAGCAATCCAACACACGAGCAAACAAAAAAGCAAATAGGTAAAAGAGGCAAATAGAAAGGGAGGATAGAGAGAGAGAGGGCGAATAAAACGGCAAGGGTGAAGTGGGGGAGAGGATAACGAGAGGCGAATGGCAAATAATGTAATGCGGGAGATAGGGATTGTGATGGGTGCTTGGTACGTTGACTTTTGCACAGACTTCCCGGCAACGGCGCCAGAAATTCTTCTTGCTACCTCTTGAGCACTGCGTTGGATTTCCCCGAAGAGGAAGGGATGATACAGCAAAGTAGCGTAAGTATTTGCCTCAGTTTTTGAGAACCAAGGTATCAATCCAGTAGGAGGCTACGCTCAAGTCCCTCGTACCTACACAAAAACAATAGCACAACGCAACCAACGCGCTTAGGGGTTGTCAGTCCCTTCACGGTCACTTACGAAAGTGAGATCTGATAGAGATGATAAATAATATTTTTGGTATTTTTGGTATAGAGATGCAAAGTAAAAAGTAAAAGCAAAGCAATAATAAAGTGATGGAGATTAATATGAAGATAAAGAGACCCGGGGGCCATAGGTTTCACTAGTGGCTTCTCTCAAGAGCATAAGTATTCTACGGTGGGTGAACAAATTACTATTGAGCAATTGACAGAATTGAGCATAGTTATGAGAATATCTAGGTATGATCATGTATATAGGCATCACGTCCGAGACAAGTAAACCGAAACGATTCTGCATCTACTACTATTACTCCACTCATCGACCGCTATCCAGCATGCATCTAGAGTATTAAGTTAAATAACAGAGTAACGCCTTAAGCAAGATGACATGATGTAGAGGGATAGTTTCATGCAATATGATAAAAACCCCATCTTGTTATCCTCGATGGCAACGATACAATACGTGCCTTGCTGCCCCTTCTGTCACTGGGAAAGGACACCGCAAGATCGAACCCAAAGCTAAGCACTTCTCCCATGACAAGAACAACCAATCTAGTAGGCCAAACCAAACTGATAATTCAAAGAGACTTGCAAAGATAACCAATCATACATAAAAGAATTCAGAGAAGATTCAAATATTATTCATAGATAGACTGGATCATAAATCCACAATTCATCGATCTCAACAAACACACCGCAAAAATAAGATTACATCGAATAGATCTCCACAAGAGAGGGGGAGAACATTGTATTGAGACCCAAAAAGAGAGAAGAAGCCATCTGGCTACTAGCTATGGACCCGTAGGTCTGAAGTAAACTACTCACACTTCATCGGAGAGGCTTGGATGATGATGTAGAAGCCCTTCGTGATCGATGCCTCCTACGACGGAGCTCCGGAACAGGCCCCAAGATGGGATCTCGTGGATACAGAAAGTTGCGCGGTGGAATTAGGTTTTTGGCTCCTGTTCTGATTGTTTGGGGGTACGTGGATATATATAGGAGGAAGAAGTACGTTGGTGGAGCTTTGAGGGGCCCACGAGGCTGGGGGCGCGCCCTAGGGGGGCGCCCTCCACCCTCGTGACCGCCTCGTGGCTTTCTTGACGGAGGGTCCAAGTCTCCTGGGTCTTATCTAATGAGAAAATCACGTTCCCGAAGGTTTCATTCCGTTTGGACTCCGTTTGATATTCCTTTTTTCCGAAACCCTAATACAGGCAAAAAACAACAATTCTGGGCTGGGCCTCCGGTTAATAGGTTAGTCCCAAAAATAATATAAAAGTGGAAAATAAAGCCCAATATAGTCCAAAACAGTAGATAATATAGCATGGAGCAATCAAAAATTATAGATACATTGGAGACGTATCACGTAGCTTTGTGGAGAGTATTGCAGTCGACCTGCACCTCATCGTCCTTGTGGATAGGGATGGAGCGGACATTGTACTTGTAGCGTAGCTCCATGGAGAGGATTGCAGTCGACCTGCACCTCGTCGTCCTTGCAGATAGGGATGGTTTTTTAAACTTAGGCGAGCACCGGGCTGCAGCTAAGCTCCCCGAGTGTGAGGTTTGCTCATCACTCAGTAGGATCTTTGAAACTTAGGCGAGCACTGGGCTGCAGCTAAGCCCCCAAGTGTGAGGTTTGCTCATCACTCGGTAGGATTTTTGAAACTTAGGCGAGCATAGGGCTGCAGCTAAGCCCCCGAGTGTGAGGTTTGCTCATCACTCGGTAGGAGTTTTGAAACATAGGCGAGCATTGGGCTGCAGCTAAGCCCCTGAGTGTGAGGTTTGCTCATCACTCAGTAGGATTTTTGAAACTTAGGCGAGCACTGGCCTGCAGCTAAGCCCCCGAGTGTGAGGTTTGCTCATCACTCGGTAGGATTTTTGTCAGGACCCCGATTCCAAGTCACATGGATCTAGCCGGTAACACCTCATACCACAATGCAGCCTCACGCACGGTATCTCCACGGGTGTCGCCTTACCATGGCCCGGGACCGTTTGCGCCTTTTGGCTCATGTATATGATAGTGTCGCTAGCATCCATATGACAGAAAACCCGGGCCGACATGGCTAGTCGTGAACCCAAAGCGGCAGAGACCTATGGGGACAGGCATACATGAATCACATCGATCATGTCGGTCATCAGTGAGTGAATCCGAGCTGTAGCACTGGGCTAGCAGGACTCCGGGGAACCGGGCTGTAGCAGGCTAGGAAGGACTCCGGAACTCACCGCGTGACATTTCCCCGAAGGGACAGACATAGGAACGATGTGAAACACATGCCGGCCAGTCAAGTGTCCTGAGCAGTAGTGCTGGGCTAGCAGGACTCCGGTCAACCAGGCTGTAGCGGACTACTATGGCTCAAGGAGCACTAGACTACATTTCCCCATAAGAGAGAGTGCCAAGGATAAACAACTAGATTGTCGAATCCCACACATACCAAGCATTTCAATCATACAACAATATGCTCGATATGTGCAAATACAACATGGCATCACAACAAAACTCTACAACTCAAGTACTTTATTTAAAAGCTCCAGAGAGCCATACATAACATGTTCATACAGGTAGGGGTCACATGACCCGACACTCAAGTCATACAAGCATACAAGCACATGCGGAAGCAAATAGTCTGAGTACAGACACTAGAAAGAAAGAAGGCTTGTCGAAGCCTGTCTATCTACATAGGGCCCTCCATGGCCAGGATCACCACCTGGGTCGCAAGTTACTCATCGATGTCGAGATCTACATAAAACCCATCGGAGGGGGCGGTGGTGGGCTGGGCCAGTTGGCTGGGCTGCCAGCTGGGCCGGCCAGGTGGGCTGCATAGCAGGTAGGTCCAGGTAACTCTCTCCCTCTCTTATTTGTTTCTGTTTTCTATTTTTCTATTATTTCTGTAACTTTAGGGCTTTATTAAAAAATGCCAGGGCATTTCCAAAAATCATAAAATTAATCATGGCTACTGCTTAGAATATATCCAACAGTAAAAATTTTAGTTTATGATTATTTGAGCATTCAAAAATATTTTATAGCATTTAAATGCCCAAATGCAAATACTATATGAATTAATCCAATGACCTTAAGATGTCCTAGAAAAATGTTCACCATTTTTGTCAAAGGTTTTAACCCAAAACAAAAAGGGTGGGCTTTTTAGAAGGGCATTTCAGGTTCATTGAAAAGTTTTTTAGTAACCCCTAGTTGTTCCAGGGGGGTGCTGGGGGTTCTATCATCCCCATTTCATCTTTCTGGGAAATTTAAACATGATGCAATCACTCTAATGCATGAACTAGCTAGGGTGTGACAACTCACCCCCACTCAAAAGAATCTCGTCCCGAGATTTAGGATCTGTTGGGAAGAAGGTGGGGTACTCGAGTCGAAGACGATCCTCCCTTTCCCAAGTGGCTTCCTTTTCGGAATGGTGTGACCATTGAACCTTGAGAAACTTGATGTTATGGTGTCGAGTGGTACGCTCGGCTTGATCAAGGATACGAACGGGGTATTCCCGATATGAGAGATTATCTTGTAGATCAAGCATTTCATGGTCCACTCCATGGATAGGATCCGCGAAGCAACGCCTGAGTTGAGAAACGTGGAAGACATCGTGAACTCTAGAAAGATGCGGAGGTAGTTCCAATTGGTAGGCAACTTCTCCTCGTTTGGCAAGAATGCGAAAGGGTCCAATGTAACGAGGAGCCAATTTGCCTTTGATACCGAAACAATGGGTTCCCTTTAACGGAGTAACCCGAAGGTAAGACTTCTCGCCGACTTCATAAGTCATGAGCTTATGTTTACGATCATATTGGCTCTTTTGACAAGATTAGGCTGTTTTCAATTTCTCACGAATAACGCGAACCTGCTCTTCTGCTTCCTGAATCATATCCGGGACAAAGAGTTGTCTTTCCCCGGTTTCTGACCAGTTAAGAGGCGTTCGACATTTTCGTCCATAGAGAACTTCGAAAGGAGCTTTGCCCAAGCTAGCTTGATAACTATTGTTATAAGCGAACTCTGCGAATGGAAGGCATTTCTCTGAAATGATAGAAGCTCGGAGCATATCCTCCAGAATTTGATTGACTCGCTCTACTTGACCACTTGATTGTGGGTGGAAGGCAGTGCTAAAAGAGAGACGAGTTCCCATAGCATTTTGGAAACTTTCTCGAAATCGAGACATGAAGAGACTCCCACGGTCTAAGTTAATTTCCAATGGGACACCATGAAGAGACACTATTCGGGAGATGTATAAATCAGCTAGCTGGCTAGCGGTGATACTCTCACGAATAGGTAGAAAGTGGGCCACATTGGAAAGACGATCGATTACGACAAACATGGCATTATTCCCTCTCTTGGTCCTTGGAAACCCAGTAATGAAATCCATACTGATTTTATCCCATTTCCACTCAGGAATAGCCAAAGGTTGAAGGGTGCCAGCAGGCCGTTGATGCTCTGCTTTAACACGACGACAGACGTCACAACTAGCAATGTATTGAGCAATTTCTCTCTTCATCCTAGTCCACCAAAACCTCTGGCGTAGGTATTGATACATTTTAGTACTACCGGGATGAATGGTGAGAGGGGAATCATGAGCTTCCTTAAGAATCAACTGACGTAGATGTTGTTTCTTGGGAACCACCAAGAGGTTCTCAAAGAAAACAACACCTCGCTCATCCACGGAAAAACATTTAGCAACTCCACTAGCGATGTTTTCCTTAATCCGAGATATGCCCTTATCACGCTTCTAGGCAGCTATGATTTGATCCGTAAGGTTAGGCTTCGCCACCAGGGTGGATAGGAATCCTCGAGGAACTATGTGAAGGTTAAGCTTACGAAATTCCTCGTGGAGAAGTGGTTGACTTTGTTGTAACATTAGGTTGTTACAATAAGATTTACGACTTAGCGTATCGGCCATGACATTGGCCTTGCCCGGGGTGTAAGTTATTCCTAAGTCGTAATCCGAGATCAACTCGACCCAACGTCTTTGCCTGAGATTCAAATCCGGTTGGGTGAAGATATATATCAAACTTTGGTGATCGGTGAAGATCTCGCAACGATTACCGAGAAGGTAATGTCGCCAAGTTTTGAGTGCATGGACTACAGCTGCAAGCTCTAGATCATGTGTGGGATAGTTTTCCTCATGGGGGTGTAATTGCCGTGAGGCATAGGCAATTACCTGACGATCTTGCATGAGTATGCAACCTAGTCCTTGTCGCGAGGCGTCGCAATAGATAATAAAGTCCTTGGAGAAATCTGGTGGTACCAGTACGGAAGTAGATGTCAGGCGTCTTTTCAGTTCCTGAAAGATGAACTCGCACTATGGGGTCCACTCGAACTTTTTATCTTTCTTGAGGAGTTCATTTAGAGGTTTAGCAACCTTGGAGAAATTCTCGACGAAGCGACGGCTATAACTCGCTAAGCCAAGGAAGCTCCAAACTTGCTTGACCGTCTCAGGTGGAGTCCAATCAAGGATGGCTTGAACTCGCTCGGGATTGACACTAACACCCTTACCATAGATTACATGGCCTAGATAGGTCACTTCTGGCAACCAAAATTCACACTTGGAGAATTTGGCATAAAGACGATGCTCTCGAAGTTTCGTCAATACTAGTCTTAGATGTTCAGCATGTTCCTCTTCATTCTTGGAGTATATGAGTATATCATCGAGATATACTACGACGAATTTATCCAAATACTCCATGAAGACCGAGTTCATTAACCGAGAGAAAGTGGCTGGGGCATTGGTTAAACCGAAGGACATAACGGTGTACTTGTATTGGCCATCACGAGTAACAAAGGCCGTTTTGGGAATGTCCCCGTTTCTGATTTTGATTTGATGGTAGACCAACCTCAAATCCGTCTTGGAAAAGACTGAGGATCCAGCGAGCTGATCATACAGATCGTTGATCCTGGGAAGTGGATACTTGTTCTTGATAGTGACCAAATTGACAGGTCGGTAATCTACAACCATCCGATCCGTTGCATCCTTCTTCTTAACGAAGAGGACGGGGCAAGCCCAAGGAGAGGAACTAGGACGGATGAAACCCTTTTTCAAGGACTCATCGAGTTGGTTCTTAAGCTCGGCTAGTTCTAAGGGTGCCATCTTATAGGGTGTGACGCCCCCAATTCAATCGTGCACTAATCATGCACGCAAATGTGTACGATCAAGATCAGGGACTCACGGAAAGATATCACAACACAACTCTAAAACATAAATAAGTCATACAAGCATCATAATACAAGCCAGGGGCCTCAAGGGCTCGAATACAAGTGCTCGATCATAGACGAGTCAGCAGAAGCAACAATATCTGAGTACAGACATAAGTTAAACAAGTTTGCCTTAAGAAGGCTAGCACAAAGTGGGATACAGATCGAACGAGGCGCAGGCCTCCTGCCTGGGATCCTCCTAAACTACTCCTGGTCGTCGTCAGCGGGCTGCACGTAGTAGTAGGCACCTCCGGGGTAGTAGTCATCGTCGACGGTGGCGTCTGGCTCCAGGGCTCCAGCATCTGGTTGCGACAACCAGGTAGAAGGGAAAGGGGGAAAAGAGGGAGAAAAGCAACCGTGAGTACTCATCCAAAGTACTCGCAAGCAAGGAGCTACACTACATATGCATGGGTATATGTGTAAAGGGCCATATCGGTGGACTGAACTGTAGAATGCCAGAATAAGAGGGGGATAGCTAATCCTGTCGAAGACTACGCTTCTGGCAGCCTCCGTCTTGCAGCATGTAGAAGAGAGTAGATTGAAGTCCTCCAAGTAGCATCTCCAAGTAGCATCTCCAAGTAGCATCTCCAGCAGCATCGCAGTAACATAATCCTACCCGGCGATCCTCTCCTTGTTGCCCTGTGGAAAAGCGATCACCGAGTTGTCTGTGGAACTTGGAAGGGTGTGTTTTATTAAGTATCCGGTTCTAGTTGTCATAAGGTCAAGGTACAACTCCAAGTCGTCCTATTACCGAAGATCACGGCTATTCGAATAGATTAACTTCCCTGCAGGGGTGCACCAACTTACCCAACATGCTTGATCCCATTTGGCCGGACACACTTTCCTGGGTCATGCCCGGCCGCGGAAGATCAACACGTCGCAGCCCCACCTAGGCAAAACAAAGAGGCCAGCACGCCGGTCTAAACCTAAGCGCATAGGGGTCTGGGCCCATCGCCCATAGCACACCTGCACGTTGCGAGGGCGGCCGAAAGCAGAACTAGCCCCCTTAATACAAGAGCAGGCTTACGTTCCAATCCGGCGCGCGCCGCTCCGTCGCTGACGTCTGAAGTGCTTCGGCTGATACCACGACGCCGGGATACCCATAACTACTCCCATGTAGATGGTTAGTGCGTATAGGCTCGTAGCCAACTCAGATCAAATACCAAGATCTCGTTAAGCGTGTTAAATATCCGCGAACGCCGAACAGGGCCAGGCCCACCTCTCTCCTAGGTGGTCTCAACCTGCCCTATCGCTCCGCCACAAAGGAACAGACGGGGACCGTCGGGAACCCAGGCCCACCTCTACCGGGATGCAGCCACCTGTCCTTTCAGCCCCCATCTCCGAACAGTATCACATGTAATGTAACTGTGTAAAGTATATAGTATATACCCGTGATCACCTCCCGAAGTGATCACAGTCCAGTAGTATAGCATGGCAGACGGACAAGAGTGTAGGGCCACTGATGGAACTCTAGCATCCTATACTAAGCAGTAGGATAGCAGGTAAAGGTAACAACAGTAGTAGCAAGGACAGGCTATGCAGCAGTATAGGATTAACTGAAAGCAGTAACATACTACACTACTCTAATGCAAGCAGTATAGAGAAGAGTAGGCGATATCTGGTGATCAAAGGGGGGGCTTGCCTGGTTGCTCTGGCAAGAGAGAGGGGTCATCGGTGACGTAGTCGACCACAGGGGCATCAGCATCGGTCTCAGAGTCTACCGGAAAGGAGTAACGGAGGGGGAACACAATAAATAACAGAGCAATCAAATGTAACACAAAGCAAGACGCGGCACTACATTGTGCTAGGGGTGACCTAACATAGGGATAGGCGATACCGGTGAAGGGGGAAACATCCGGGAAAATATCCCCGGTGTTTCGTGTTTTCGGGCAGAGGAGCCGGAGGGGGAAAGTTGCGAGTTTGATATGTTAGGGGTGCGTGGCGGACGAACGGACTGCGTATCCGGATTCGTCTCATTGTTCTGAGCAACTTTCATGTTGAAAATAATTTAATCCGAGTTATGGATTAAAAGATATGATTTTCTAAAGATTTTATTAATTTCTGGAATTTAATTAATTACTTAATTTAATTCGAAATTGGATTTATGACATCAGCATGATGTCATGCTGATGTCAGCAGTCAACAGTGGTTGACTGGGTCAAACTGACGCGTGGGTCCAGTAGGACCCATCTGTCATACTCTGTTTAGGTTAATTAGAGTTTTAGTTAAACTAATTACTATTTAATTAAACTAACATGTTAATTAGATTAATTAATTAGGATTAATCAACTTAATTGATTTAGTTAATTAATTAATTATTTATATTACTAATTAATTATTTTATTTATTATATATACATATTTATTTATTTATTTTCTAAAAACGTTCTGGGGGCGGCCCCACATGTCAAAGGCACGGAGGCCTTAGCGGGCACAGGGCGGTGCGGGTGCGGGCGTGAGCCCGACTGGGCACTGGGCAAGGCCAGCCACATGGTGGGGCTCGGCATTTGGCGCCGGCGAGGCACGACCGACCGGAGTGGCGCAGGGCGGCGGAGCCGTGCAGCAGCGGGAGTGGCGGCGGGAGTAGGCACGGGCGGCTGGGTGCAGGTGGGTGTGGCTAGGGCGCGGAGGGAGTGGAGCCGGCGCAGGGGAGCAGAACTCCGGGCGCGGCCACGGGAGGTCGCGGGCGCGGCGAGCGCGTCCCCGAAGTGAGGCATGGCGCGGCCGCGGCGCGCACTGGCCGCGGGGACACGCGGGCAGGGGGCGAAACACCGAGGCGCGGGACGAACTACAGGGGCGGCGGCGACTAGGTCGACGAGGTCGAAAGGGGGACAAGGGTCGGCGCGTTCGGCGCAGAAGCTCACCGCGGGAGCGTGGGGTCTAGGCAGAGGGCTCGGGGAGGGTCGAGGAGGTCCGTCGAGGGAGAGGACGAGGCGGCGGCAGTCCGGCGAGGAGGTCCGGCGAAGCTGCTCTGGGACGTCGGGGTGGAGGGGCGATGGCGCGCGACGGGTCGGGGCGTCGGTTGCCCCGATCCAGATCCACTCGGGGCGAGGCCGGCCGCCGAAGGACGGAGAGCCGGGCGTCGGCGATGGAGGCGGGGCGGGGTCGAGGAGGCGGTCCGGCAGGGGGGGGTCCGAGAGACGGCGTTAGTGGCGGAGAACGGCGGTGATGGGAGGGGGTCGGAGCATGGCAGGGAGCCACGAGAAGTTGGCCGTGGCGTGGGGGCCTTCTACGCCGGCCGGGTGGGGCGACGGGCGGCGGGATTGGTGATGGGGCGGCGAGGCGCGTCGGTGGCCTCCTCTCGATCCCGATCCAGATCGGGAGAGAGGAGGGGGAGGAGATATTTGCGGGAGAGGAGTGGGGGGTGTCGGTGGCCAGTGGGGGGAGTGGGGGTGGTTAAGGCGGCGGGGTGGGCCGGCCTGGCGGCGGGGTGGTTTGCGGCCTGGTGGGCCGAAGCCCAAAGGGCGCGGGGGTTTCTCCCTTCTTCTTTTTTTTGTTTTAGTTTTTCTTTTTCTTTTTTTTTGTATTTTCCTTTCTTTTATTTCTTTTCCTTTTCTGTTTTTACTTATTTTAAAATACTTAGGCATTTTATAAAATTGTGTCTATTACACCATATTGACTTATGTAAAATATGGCATCTCCCGAACATTTTTGTTTTAAATTTTGAAAAACTTTTATTGTTGACTTTATTTCAATTTTGAATTTTGAACGGGATTTGAACCATCGCAAGACTATCAACATTAATCATGGTGACGTGGCATCATTGGCGGAGGGTTACTGTAGCGTAACTACCCGGGCGTCACAATTCTCCTCCACTACAAGAAATCTCGTCCTGAGATTTAGGCGGTGGAGTAAGGGGGAAAGTTTGGTAAGGAATTTAGCGGTTCTTCTCATTCTGGCTTGCTCTTCTCGATGAGGCCGATCCAATACATTGATGTATTCATTTCTCTGCTTCAAGTCACCATGATCAAGTTGTCATCCTTTCTTCGGGATCTCCATCATCCTATGAACACGACGAAGGGAAAAAAAACTCTGGAAGAACGCATCTCCACAAAGCTGGGCATCTGTCGGTGAACTCAATGGGAAACACACAAGGTACCCCACGAGTTGTATCCCAACGAATTTGTTGAGTGCAATATACGATGGTACCAAAGTTTCAAACGGTCAGGCAATCATTCGATGACTACATAGAAGCTGGAATGGGGGTTTGAACAACGAGTATAACATGGTGTTTCATTCCAGGATGATTACTGGTATGGCATTTAGCTTGTGAATCACATACGAAGCCAGGTGCAAAGGATACATTAGAATCCGGGTTGTAAAGAAGAGTCAGGTTTCGATCCAGTGGACCTGTGGGTTATGGGCCCACCATGTCGATTAAAAGTAGGAAGGCGATGACGTCTTACACGATCATGTATGGAAGGCATGTCAGAGGGTAGCCTATCAGTTATGTCGACAACAATGTCGGTACCAAGGGCGAGGGACGAAGAGAACCATTTTCCTGCTCGTTGAACGAGGCGGACCAATAGGCAAAGTTCTCGTCCATCGGTGGTGATCGAAATGCTATCGACAATTTCAACAGGGTCTTACTGACACGGTTGTACACCAAGGTGTATACATAAGCAGAAGAATATTACTACTTAGATCGTATGGATCACAAGGAAGGTTAAATAAATCAATGGAAAGGAAAATGTGATCATCATATCAGACAGGACAATGGAAAGGAAATTGTGTTTGACACATATACCAGGGGTATACCCTTCCCAAGGTCAAGTAGAGCAAGATATCCACGACGGGATAGAAAGTAGAAACCATTTAGGTAGGGGAGACAAAATTTCATGACAATACCCATACAACGGTGTTTGGATAATTGGGCAGGAAACATTTAGCATTGGGCTTCAAATGTACTTGTTGAAAATCAGAGTACCACAAACATGCTTCGAGATATCATCGACATGGTCTTCGAGCAAAGGTCAGACTTTGGGAACACAAAGGATCCATCAGGATTAACTTATAGAGTAAGTCTTACAATTTCCTCATGGAGGAATGGTTAACCTTGCCAGAAAGGAAACTATAATAATAGGTCCTCCGGTCGGGGGTGCTAGGCATGTCATCACCTTACCATGTCATACATAGACCAATGTTATAACTCTTGGAAATATGCCCCAACCATCATATCTGACCGAGGTTCAGATACGATTGGTGTCAGGATACCTCTGACTTAGGATGCCAGAGAAGAAAAGGTGCAACACAAATTGAGGAGATGACAATGTAAGATTCTCAAGAAATGAACTATGGGAGCGAGTCCAAAACAAGAGTTCATCATTAAACCAAGGAGAGAATGAGGAGGTGGCTGATGGACTCAGCGACATTCCATTGAGATCTCAAAAGATGGATTTCCACGATTATCTGAACAAGGAGATAACCCTGTTCAGATCAAATGATATAGTGAGGTATGCTCGAGGAAAACATACATAATTAAACATTGGTTGAAAGGTGCGCCCGAAATATGGGTTGGGTTGCACGACAAATGTCGGAATGGTGATTCAATAATCAATAGTCCAAGAACGAACGGCCTACCATTAACTTCAAAGCAATAGGGTTGCTAGAAGGGCAGAATTCAAACAGCACCGTTCACTTGTTGGTACACCGGTTGGAATGAACACGAGGACCAAGAAAGAATGGTGATGGTGAGAAGTATCACTATACCAAGAATTCTTAAGTGGTGGTGAAATTCCCACGACATTCTTGACATAAAAGGCGGTAATTCTCCAAGGTAAAGAAGCACATATGCTGGATAGCAAGGAACTCAAGGTATAACACAAAACACGAACAAGTTTGTGTTGAGCGGAAGGCAATAAAATGGTCGATGATAACACAAATCATCGAGGGCAAGGATGGTATTTCACATCCTGAATTCGATTGTTATCCTGGAAGGAGTTAAAATGTTGATGATGATCACAACAAATTTTGTCGAGAGTCTCCATGAAGATGCAATCGATCGGCGATGACATCAAGTTAAAGGAATGATGAAGCACAAAGGTTACTGGAACCATGAGTACGACACAAACTCGAAATCAATTTTGTTGTTCAAGGAGAAATGATATGACGAGGAAGATCGACGTAAGATTAGCTTACCGTCGAAATTTGTACTCCGGGAAGATCCAGATAGCACAGTTAAATTTAACACGATAATGGTGTAGCCGATAGGGCTAGGAATGACATGATGGAGTATTAAACTCGTAAGCAATGAAGATTACTAATAGTTGTTGAACCGTAGTGCGGATTCAGTTCAGTTATCGGTGTCTTTGAGTGTTTAATAACTCAGAGCCCATGAAAACTGTAATTAGTGAGAATGTAGTACTTGATGAAGAACTCATAAGAACTTATGCAGTTCCAAGATAATCTCGAGATACCAAGGGGGTAATACTCGACACAAGATCAAAGTAAAGGTTGGACTGGTGTATTGATCCATAGAAGACAATTGTTTTAACTTGTCCGAGAAATGAGATCAAAGAAGAACAATCATGGTCGGAACCACGGTTGCAAAAGGCCAGATCCTAGATATAAGATGAACTTATACCAAAGGAATAATTTATTTAAGAGAAGCTTTAATGATAAGATCTACATCGTGTCCATGGGCATGAACACAAGTTCAAGGTCAACTCCCACTTCTCCAATGCATAACCTTTCATTCACTTCTCACGTTCGATGAAGTTGCAGTGTTGAAATTTTATCTGGTGAAGCACCATAAGAGTATGACTCGTGAAAACTTCCGAGCTCCCACATAGTAAGGAAGGCATAGGTTCAACCCATCAGGGCATCTTACGAACATATACCACAAACTTCGGGGTAAATAATACAAGCTCCAAAGTAGAGCATTGTTCAAAAGCAGATGATACAATTTACCAAAGGCATTATATGCCCATGGGAAGGCTCTCAAGGTTATTCAATAGGAAGGACACTGTCGGATAAAATCCAACAAAGGAACCGATGGTCCACAAGGGATCTGATGTGAGCATCGGTACTCAACCAGAGGAAGAAGAATGCACGGGCATCATATTATAGAACATCGGAATAATTCGATGCTTAGATAATAAAGGAATTTCGATTTCCAAAACAAAGGATCAGAAGCAGTCGCTCTGATCAAGGATGGATAAGTTGGATATACCAGAGGCACAATTGACGACAAATAGTTTGGTCGAGAACCAGCTCATGTTCAAAAATGATGTCTGAGCCGGAAGGATAATTTAGAAGGGTTGATAGATGATTGTGTGCATTCGCACACATGCTGAATCAATAGGATCAAAATGACGGTGCCTAAGGTTACTAACGAATATTGCCAGACATAAGGAAAGCATCCATCATGCAAGTAGACAAGTATGACAGAGCAATAAGCTACTAAGGATTTTTGGAGGATCGAATAGTATTTCAAAGACCATTGTGAAACACATGAACAATTGTGGGATGAGCGGATACTCGATAAGTGCGAGAATTATCCATAGGGGTATTCAGGTGACAAAGAACAGCAAGGCGGTAAGCTCAAAGGATTATCGAAACAACGACGAGTGTTTCGAGGTATCTGGTAATAACAAGACCAACTGGGGATGAATGTAAGAATAACAACTGCAAGTAGTTATCCATAAGGGTTGACGGTGGAAGGGGAATTGCAAATGCGATGAACATAAGTTCTCGGGTTAACAGCGAAGAGTATCTTCAGGGTCTTCACGTGCCGCAGACGATCATCATTAATAAGGGGCTCTCCGAGTGAAAGTGATAACGAGATCCTGATGTTAGATTTAGCAAAAATCATTTAACCCGAATAGAAGAGAGATCAGAGTCCCAGAGTATAGGTCGAGGAATAAAAGATCCTAATACCACCCAATGGCGAAGTGGGCCCGTAAGGCACACAGTCAAGTTAGTAAAAGTTTTGCAATGACTAGACTCAACTTCGGCCAAGGAGTTGGAAAGGGGGATTCCTACAGGCAGTCGGCTCTGTACCAACTTGTGACGCCCCCGATTCAATCGTACACTAATCATGCACGCAAATGTGTATGATCAAGATCAGGGACTCACTGGAAGATATCACAACACAACTCTAAAACAGAAATAAGTCATACAAGCATCATAATACAAGCCAGGGGCCTCGAGGGCTCGAATACAAGTGCTCGATCATAGACGAGTCAGCGGAAGCAACAATATCTGAGTACAGACATAAGTTAAACAAGTTTGCCTTAAGAAGGCTAGCACAAACTGGGATACAGATCGAAAGAGGCGCAGGCCTCCTGCCTGGGATCCTCCTAAACTACTCCTGGTCGTCGTCAGCGGGCTGCACGTAGTAGTAGGCACCTCCGGGGTAGTAGTCGTCGTCGACGGTGGCGTCTGGCTCCAGGGCTCCAGCATCTGGTTGCGACAACCAGGTAGAAGGGAAAGGGGGAAAAGAGGGAGAAAAGCAACCGTGAGTACTCATCCAAATTACTCGCAAGCAAGGAGCTACACTACATATGCATGGGTATATGTGTAAATGGCCATATCGGTGGACTGAACTACAGAATGCCAGAATAAGAGGGGGATAGCTAATCCTGTCGAAGACTACGCTTCTGGCAGCCTCCGTCTTGCAGCATGTAGAAGAGAGTAGATTGAAGTCCTCCAAGTAGCATCTCCAAGTAGCATCTCCAGCAGCATCGCAGAAACATAATCCTACCCGGCGATCCTCTCCTCGTCGCCCTGTGGAAAAGCGATCACCGAGTTGTCTGTGGAACTTGGAAGGGTGTGTTTTATTAAGTATCCGGTTCTAGTTGTCATAAGGTCAAGGTACAACTCCAAGTCGTCCTGTTACCGAATATCACGGCTATTCGAACAGATTAACTTCCCTGGAGGGGTGCACCAACTTACCCAACAAGCTTGATCCCATTTGGCCGGACACACTTTCCTGGGTCATGCCCGGCCGCGCAAGATCAACACGCCGCAGCCCCACCTAGGCAAAACAGAGAGGCCAGCACGCCGGTCTAAACCTAAGCGCACACGGGTCTGGGCCCATTGCCCATAGCACACCTGCACGTTGCGAGGGCGGCCGGAAGCAGAACTAGCCCCCTTAATACAAGAGCAGGCTTACATTCCAATCCGGCGCGTGCCGCTCCGTCGCTAACGTCTGAAGTGCTTCGGCTGATACCACGACGCCGGGATACCCATAACTACTCCCACGTAGATGGTTAGTGCGTATAGGCTCATAGCCAACTCAGATCAAATACCAAGATCTCGTTAAGCATGTTAAATATCCACAAACGCCGAACAGGGCCAGGCCCACCTCTCTCCTAGGTGGTCTCAACCTGCCCTGTCGCTCCGCCACAAAGTAACAGACGGGGACCGTCGGGAACCCAGGCCCACCTCTACCGGGATGGAGCCACCTGTCCTTTCAGCCCCCATCTCCGAACAGTATCACAGGTAATGTAACTGTGTAAAGTATATAGTATATACCCGTGATCACCTCCCGAAGTGATCACAGCCCAGTAGTATAGCATGGTAGATGGACAAGAGTGTAGGGCCACTGATGGAACTCTAGCATCCTATACTAAGCAGTAGGATAGCAGGTAAAGGTAACAACAGTAGTAGCAAGGACAGGCTATGCAGCAGTATAGGATTAACTGAAAGCAGTAACATACTACACTACTCTAATGCAAGCAGTATAGAGAAGAGTAGGCGATATCTGGTGATCAAAGGGGGGGCTTGCCTGGTTGCTCTGGCAAGAGAGAGGGGTCATCGGTGACGTAGTCGACCACAGGGGCATCAGCATCGGTCTCGGAGTCTACCGGAAAGGAGTAACGGAGGGGGAATACAATAAATAACAGAGCAATCAAATGTAACACAAAGCAAGACGCGGCACTACGTTGTGCTAGGGGTGACCTAACGTAGGGATAGGCGATACCGGTGAAGGGGGAAACATCCGAGAAAATATCCCCGGTGTTTCGTGTTTTCGGGCAGAGGAGCCGGAGGGGGAAAGTTGCGAGTTTGATATGTTAGGGGTGCGTGGCGGACGAACGGACTGCGTATCCGGATTCGTCTCGTCGTTCTGAGCAACTTTCATGTTGAAAATAATTTAATCCGAGTTATGGATTAAAAGATATGATTTTCTAAAGATTTTATTAATTTCTGGAATTTAATTAATTATTTAATTTAATTCGAAATTGGATTTATGACATCAGCATGATGTCATGCTGATGTCAGCAGTCAACAGTGGTTGACTGGGTCAAACTGACGCGTGGGTCCAGTAGGACCCATCTGTCATACTCTGTTTAGGTTAATTAGAGTTTTAGTTAAACTAATTACTGTTTAATTAAACTAACATGTTAATTAGATTAATTAATTAGGATTGATCAACTTAATTAATTAATTAATTATTTCTATTACTAATTAATTATTTTATTTATTATATATACATATTTATTTATTTATTTTCTAAAAACGTTCTGGGGGCGGCCCCACATGTCAAAGGCACGGAGGCCTTAGCGGGCACAGGGCGGTGCGGGTGCGGGCGTGAGCCCGACTGGGCACTGGGCAAGGCCAGCCACATGGTGGGGCTCGGCGTTTGGCGCCGGCAAGGCACGACCGACCGGAGTGGCGCAGGGCGGCGGAGCCGTGCAGCAGCGGGAGTGGCGGCGGGAGTAGGCACGGGCGGCTGGGTGCAGGTGGGTGCGGCTAGGGCGCGGAGGGAGTGGAGCCGGCGCAGGGGAGCAGAACTCCGGGCGCGGCCACGGGAGGTCGCGGGCGCGGCGAGCGCGTCCCCGAAGTGAGGCATGGCGCGGCCGCGACGCGCACGGGCCGCGGGGACACGCGGGCAGGGGGCGAAACACCGAGGCGCGGGACGAACTATAGGGGCGGTGGCGACTAGGTCGACGAGGTCGAAAGGGGGACAAGGGTCGGCGCGTTCGGCGCAGAAGCTCACCGCGGGAGCGTGGGGTCTAGGCAGAGGGCTCGGGGAGGGTCGAGGAGGTCCGTCGAGGGAGAGGACGAGGCGGCGGCAGTCCGGCGAGGAGGTCCGGCGAAGCTGCTCTGGGACGTCAGGGTGGAGGGGCGATGGCGCGCGACGGGTCGGGGCGTCGGTTGCCCCGATCTAGATCCACTCGGGGCGAGGCCGGCCACCGAAGGACGGAGAGCCGGGCGTCGGCGATGGAGGCGGGGCGGGGTCGAGGAGGCGGTCCGGCAGGGGGGGTTCGAGAGACGGCGTCAGTGGCGGAGAACGGCGGCGATGGGAGGGGGTCGGAGCATGGCAGGGAGCCACAAGAAGTTGGCCGTGGCGTGGGGGCCTTCTACGCCGGCCGGGTGGGGCGACGGGCGGCGAGATTGGTGATGGGGACGGCGAGGCGCGTCGGTGGCCTCCTCTCGATCCCGATCCAGATTGGGAGAGAGGAGGGGGAGGAGATATTTGCAGGAGAGGAGTGGGGGGTGTCGGTGGCCAGTGGGGGGAGTGGGGGTGGTTAAGGTGGCGGGGTGGGCCGGCCTGGCGGCGGGGTGGTTTGCGGCCTGGTGGGCCGAAGCCCAAAGGGCGGGGGGGTTTCTCCCTTCTTCTTTTTTGTTTTAGTTTTTCTTTTTCTTTTTTTTGTATTTTCCTTTCTTTTATTTCTTTTCCTTTTCTGTTTTTACTTATTTTAAAATACTTAGGCATTTTATAAAATTGTGTCTATTACACCATATTGACTTATGTAAAATATGGCATCTCCCGAACATTTTTGTTTTAAATTTTGAAAAACTTTTATTGTTGACTTTATTTCAATTTTGAATTTTGAACGGGATTTGAACCATCGCAAGACTATCAACATTAATCATGGTGACGTGGCATCATTGGCGGAGGGTTACTGTAGCGTAACTACCCGGGTGTCACATAGGGTCTCCTAGAAATTGGGACGGTTCCTAGAACAAGGTCTATCACAAACTCGACATCCCTGTCAGGTGGAACACCTGGCAGTTCTTCTGGAAAGACATCCGGAAAGTCTCAGAACCGGAATATCTTCAAGATCTGGAAGTGGGTTGGCATTTAAGGAGTAAAGCTGGCGCTTGGCCACTCGAGTTAAGACATTGACTGTCTTGCCCGATGGGTGAGTAAGTTGAACGGTTCTAGTGGCACAATCAATCTTAGCATAATGAGCTGACATCCAGTCCATACCCAAGATGATGTTTATGTCCGAGGACTTGAGAGCTATTAAAGATGCAAGGAAGACAAGTCTATCGACAAGAATTTCATTCCCATGGCTTACTCTAGAAGTTTGCCATTTGGAACCCGGAGTTTGAATTACCATGGAAGTGGGCATGTCACAGAATGTCGTGTTATGCAATCGAGCATAGCTCTCAGATATGAATGAATGAGATGCTCCAGTATCGAAAAGAATATATGTCGGATGGCAATTAACAAGGAGCCTACCAAGGACGACGTTAGGATCATCATGAGCCTCCTCAGCTGAGACATAGTTGACATGGCCACATGCAGTGGTGGCTGGCTTGGCGTAGAAGGTCTTTCCCGTTGGCTTACCACGGCCAACAGACTTCCCAGACTGATTGGGGTTGTTGTTCTGGGGACACTCTCGACTGTAGTGACCTGGCTCTCCACACTTGAAACATGTCACAACATTGGGGCGTGGAGCAGCATTAGCAGCGGGGCCACCATAGGGTTTAGGTGGTGCAAACTGCTGGTTGGGGCGAGGCGCCTCAAAGGATGGCCTCGGAATGAACCTGGGTGGCAGCGTTGTGCTTGGAATCCACACCCGACGCTTCTGAGATCCAGAGCCGGATGAAGAGCCAAAATCACGAGAGTGCTTGCATGAAGCGTCATAGTCAGACTGGCCTGTCTCAGCACTGATGGCTTTATTGACCAACTTCTGAAAGGAGGTGCACTCGTGTAGACGAAGATCGCGGCGAAGCTTGGGGCTAAGTCCCTTGCGGAACCTTGCCTGCTTCTTAGCGTCGGTGGATACCTCTTCATGAGCATATCATGCCAGATTCCCAAATTCACGACTATATGCATCCATAGTCAGTCTTCCTTGGGTGAAATTGCAGAACTCTTCCCTCTTACGATCTATGAGACCTTCCGGGATGTGATGCTCACGGAAAGCCTCACTGAATTTAGCCCAAGTAGTGATTTGGCCGACCGGGCGCATAGCCTCAAAGTTTTCCCACCAAAGGCTAGCAGGGCCTTCGAGGTGATAGGCAGCATAGGTAACCTTATTAGCTTCAGCTACATTGGCAGAACGTAGCTTGTGGGTGATGCTGTAGAGCCAGTAATCCGCGTCGAGGGGCTCGACGGAATGATTAAACTTTGGTGGGTACAACTTGATAAAGTCATTGATTGACACCAAGTCATTTCGCTAATAGCGTGTAGTGTTCTGCTCAATCCGCTCCAGCAAGCAGTTAGTCTCACGCTTGTTTCTTTCCGCCTCCAGCATAACTTCGTCCAGAGAAGGCGGGTGAGGCAGATTTTCACCCCTAGCTGCACTGGCTTCCCCCTGCTCCGGGGCAGCAGGGTTGCTGCGGGTGTTGACCATCCTAGGAAAAACAAGACAATGGTTTAGACAAGGATGGCACAAACTTAGCAAGGAAGTGCAGAATGTAATGGATAACATGGAATGCTAAGATGTTCATTGCACGCCATGGTAATATAGAAACTGCCATATATATACCATTGGTCATACACACCGTACATAGTTTAGTACAAGCCCAGGCTAGAGTACAACTACGGTGAAAGACATTACATCTCATCAGAGGCATTCCAAGCTCCTATACATTATTTTTCTACACCTCCAGAGCGTGATACACACCAAGTCGTATCCCACGGTCATGCAGGACTGTGGAGAATACAACTATTACAATACTAGTGAAACTACTACTAGCTCAGACGGCTCCGTAGTAATCCTCATAAAAGTCACCACCAAAGCTTGGAAGTGGAACATGATCATCTGGGAACAGACGGTCCTGTGAAGCCTGCGGACCATAGGGACTCAGATGTGGCCTTGGTCCCACAGACGGTGGCAGATGGGGACCACGAGGAGGGGTGATTCCTCCTACATCATGCCACTCCGTACAATCTGGCAATCCAGACCGCACAGGGTACAGGTCCCTCAGGTCCATGTATCCTGCCTGTACCGCAGGTGCAAACCGAGTCAAAGTGGCCCAGTGATCAGCATGAGAGTTGAAAAGCTCCATAGGCAAGGCCCGATTTTCGTGGTCCTTATCCTCGAGCATCTTGGCAGTGGTGCGGAGTAGTGACTCCTCATGTGTAGAGTCATAGTACAAAGCCTGATAGTACCCCTATGCTCCAGGAAGTGAGGCTGTCATGTAGCGGAAATCGGTGTTCTGAAGCAAGGCAGTCCTGGCTCGAATGATAGTCATCATTGAGTAAGCTGCATCCTGCACAGACATCTCAATAGTGACCCCAAGTCCATAGGAACAGTGAAGGGGCTCAGTGGCTCCAGGATAAGAGGGATATATCCTGACGGTACAAAGGTACTGGCTCTAGTTGAAGTCTCGGAACTCCTCCTCGGCGGTATATTCCGGATACCACCGATAGCCTGACTTGACCATCACTCGAACCAACATGGCCGTGTGGTCGGGCACATCGAGGCACTGGGTCAGACGAACCACTTGGTTCTGGGAATGGGTGGCCATCTGAAAGCACAGAACAATGCAAAGGCATTGGAATTTTCGAGGGGAAATCGGACAACATAATGGCTGTAAATGCTCAGAAAAAGATTTGAGACATCCACAACAGTTTGCAATACCACTCAACAACATCATATCAAGGTTCTGATTCAACTGACAACATACTAAAAGTAGTAGAAACTGTACTGAGGCTTGTAACAACAATCCTATAAGCTACTATGGATTAGTAACACGTGAACCTGATAGAAGGAGAGAGCCTAGTCCTTAACCCATGTAGAATGAGAAGAGAATAACTCAGATCAGAGGGCATAAGGTAACGGAGTAAAAGAGCCTTACGTTCCCTCCCAAAATCACTTCCCCTACATATAACTAAAGCATTTCTAGACTCGACATCGACCAGTTTGGCTCAACGAACCTACAGGCAGTCCGGCTCTGATGCCAACGCTGTCAGGACCCCGATTCCAAGTCACATCGATCTAGCCGGTAACACCTCATATCACAATGCGGCCTCATGCACGGTATCCCCACGGGTGTCCCCTTACCATGGCCCGGGACCATTTGCGCCTTTTGGCTCACGTATATGATAGTGTCGCTAGCATCCATATAACAGAGAACCCGGGCCGACATGGCTAGCCGTGAACCCAAAGCGGCATAGACCTATGGGGACAAGCATACATGAATCACATCGAGCATGTCGGTCATCAGCGAGTGAATCCGGGCTATAGCAATGGGCTAGCAGGACTCCAGGGAACCCGGGCTGTAGCAAGCTAGGCAGGACTCCGGAAGTCACCACGTGACATTTCCCCGAATGGACAGACATAGGAACGAGGTGAAACACATGCCGGCCAGTCAAGTGTCCTGAGCAGTAGTGCTGGGCTAGCAGGACTCCGGTGAACCGGGCTATAGCGGACTACTATGGCTCAAGGAGCACTAGACTACATTTCCCCATAAGAGAGGCTGCCATGGATAAACAACTAGATTGTCGAATCCCACACATACCAAGCATTTCAATCATACACACAATATGCTCGATATGTGCAAATACAACATGGCATCACAACAAAACTCTACAACTCAAGTACTTTATTTAAAAGCTCCAGAGAGCCATACATAACATGTTCATACAGGTAGGGGTCACATGACCCGACACTCAAGTCATACAAGCATACAAGCACATGCGGAAGCAAATAGTCTGAGTACAGACACTAGAAAGAAAGAAGGCTTGTCGAAGCCTGTCTATTTACATAGGGCCCTCCATGGCCAGGATCACCACCTGGGTGGCAAGTTCCTCATCGACGTCGAGATCTACATAAAACCCATTGGAGGGGGCGGTGGTGGGCTGGGCCAGTTGGCTGGACTGCCAGCTGGGCCGGCCAGGTGGGCTGCATAGCAGGTAGGTCCAGGTAACTCTCTCCCTCTCTTATTTGTTTCTGTTTTCTATTTTTCTATTATTTCTGTAACTTTAGGGCTTTATTAAAAATGCCAGGGCATTTCCAAAAGTCATAAAATTAATCATGGCTACTGCTTAGAATATATCCAACAGTAAACATTTTAGTTTATGATTATTTGAGCATTCAAAATATTTTATAGCATTTAAATGCCCAAATGCAAATACTATATGAATTAATCCAATGACCTTAAGATGTCCTAGAAAAATGTTCACCATTTTTGTCAAAGGTTTTAACCCAAAACAAAAAGGGTGGGCTTTTTAGAAGGGCATTTCAGGTTCATTGAAAAGTTTTTTAGTAAACCCTAGTTGTTCCAAGGGGGGTGCTGGGGGTTCTATCATCCCCATTTCATCTTTCTAGGAAATTTAAACATGATGCAATCACTATAATGCATGAACTAGCTAGGGTGTGACAATTTTTGAAACTTAGGCGAGCATTGGGCTGTAGCTAAGCCCCCGAGTGTGAGGTTTGCTCATCACTTGGTAGGATTTTTGAAACTTAGGCGAGCATTGGGCTGCAGCTAAGCCCTCGAGTGTGAGGTTTGCTCATCACTCGGTAGGATTTTTGAAACTTCGGCGAGCACTGGGCTGCAGCTAAGCCCCCGAGTGTGAGGTTTGCTCATCACTCGGTAGGATTTTTTCAACTTAGGCGAGTACTGGACTACAGGTAAGCCCCCGAGTGAGAGACTTGCTCATCACTCAGTGGGATTTTTTCAACTTAGGCGAGCACTGGACTGCAGCTAAGCCCCCGAGTGAGAGACTTGCTCATCACTCGGTAGGATTTTTTCAACTTAGGCGAGTACGGGACTGCAGCTAAGCCCCCGAGTGAGAGACTTGCTCATAACTCGGTAGGATTTTTTCAACTTAGGCGAGTACTGGACTGCAGCTAAGCCCCCGAGTGAGAGACTTGCTCATCACTCGGTAGGATTTTTTTCAACTTAGGCGAGTACTGGACTGCAGCTAAGCCTCCGAGTGAGAGACTTGCTCATCACTCGGTAGGATTTTTCAACTTAGGCGAGTACTGGACTGCAGCTAAGCCCCAGAGTGAGAGACTTGCTCATCACTCGGTAGGTTTTTTTCAACTTAGGCTAGTACTGGACTGCAACTAAGCCTCCGAGTGAGAGACTTGCTCATCACTCGGTAGGATTTTTTCAACTTAGGAGAAACGGATTCGCAGCTAAGCCTTCGAGTGAGAGACTTGCTCATCACTCGGTAGGATTTTTGAAACTTAGGCGAAACGGATTCGCAGCTAAGCCACCCACTAGGGGATTTCAGAAACAAATGTAAACAATCGACAATCATTTTCATAAGATTGTAAAAACTCTTGTCTTTGATGAACAAACTACAAAGGTTCTTCTTATTACATCTCAACAGACTGAGTGTTTAGGTATAAAAGGGGCGGAGCAGCTTCGCATTCCAAGCGCGCGGCTCGTCTTTCTTATGCTCGACGTCGTAGAGGTGGTACATGCCATTGTGGAGTACTCTAGTGATAATGAAGGGGCCTTCCCAAGAGGGAGCAAGCTTGTGTGGTTTCTGCTGATCCACTCGGAGAACCAAGTCTCCCTCTTGAAATGCTCGACCCCTCATGTTTCTGGCATGGAATCGGCATAGGTCTTGCTGATAGATGGTTGATCGTATCAAGGCCATCTCTCTTTCTTCTTCCAAGAGGTCAACTGCATCTTGTCGTGCCTGTTCTGCTTCTTCCTCTGAGAAAAGCTCGACTCGAGGCGGATTGTGGAGCTAGTCACTCGGAAGTACAACTTCAGCTCCGTAACCAAGAAAAACGGGGTTCTACCAGTCGACCGATTGGGAGTTGTCCTCAATCCCCACAATACTGGTGGAAGTTCGTCGACCCAGGCTCCTGCTGTGTGTTTGAGGTCACGCATTAGTCGGGGTTTCAATCCTTTGAGAATCAATCCATTTGCTCTTTCATCTTGTCCATTCGACTGGGGATGGGCAACTGAGGCATAGTCGACTCGAGTACCTTGTGAAGCACAGAAAGTTCTGAACTCATCAGAGTCAAAGTTCGATCTGTTGTCAGTGATGATGCTGTGCGGAACACCATATCTGAATGTCATCTCTCTGATGAAGCTGACAGCAGTGCTGGCATCAAGGTTTTTGATTGGCTTGGCCTCAATCCACTTGGTGAACTTGTCGACTGCTACAAGCACATGAGTGAATCCACTCCTACCAGTCCTCAGAGGTCCAACCATGTCCAATCCCCAAACAGCAAAGGGCCAGACAAGTGGAATGGTCTTCAGGGCCAACGCAGGCTTGTGAGACATGTTGGAGTAAAACTGGCAACCTTCACATCTGTCGACTATTTCTTGTGCCATCTCATTTGCCCGCGGCCAGTATAATCCCGCTCGGTATGCTTTGGCCACAATGGTCCGAGAGGACGCATGATGACCACAGGTCCCCGAGCGGATGTCATTCAGGATCACTCGACCTTCTTCAGGCGTTATGCATTTCTGGCAAACTCTAGTCACACTTTCTCTGAACAACTGTTCACAGTAAAGGCTTTAGATCGACGGACGATCTGTCGAGCCTCTTCTTCATCTTTTGGAAGTTCCCTTCTAAGAATGTGATATATAGTACTATCCAATAGGGGGTGATGACCAAAACTTCCATGATCAAGTCGACCACGGCTGGAATCTCGATTTCAGTCAGAACATTGGCACTCTTCGGCTGTGGGGGTTCTTCAGTGAAGGGATCTTCTTGAACTGAAGGTGTATGAATATGCTCCAGGAAAACATTGCTGGGAACGGCTTCTCTTTTTGAGCCTATCTTTGCCAGGTCATCGGCCGCTTGATTTTTCAGTCGAGGGATGTGATGGAGCTCTAATCCCTCAAATCTCTTTTCTAGCTTTCTCACCGCATTGCAATAACCAGTCACAACTGGGCTTCTGACATCCCAGTCCTTCATTACTTGATTGACCACCAAATCTGAGTCGCCATAGACCATGAGGCGACGGACGCCAAGTGAAATGGCCATGCGCAACCCGTACAGAAGTGCCTCATATTCGGCTCCATTGTTGGAGGAGTCAAAGTGAATCCGGAGAACATAGCTGAGTTTGTCACCGCGGGGGATTACCAACACCACCCCAGCACCAGAACCATTCAGCATCTTGGACTCATCGAAAAACATGGTCCAATGCTCCAAGTGGATTTGGGCCGGAAGTTGTTGTTCGACCCACTCGACGAGGAAATCAGCTATTGCTTGGGACTTGTTGGCCTTCTTTGCCTCAAATTTGATTTCCAGGGGAAGGAGTTCAATCACCCACTTTGCCACTCGACCAGTTGCGTCTCTGTTGTTTAGAATCTCTGATAATGGAGCGTCACTGACGATTGTAATGGAATGATCAGAGAAGTAGTGTGCAACTTTCTTCGTGGTCATGTAAATCCCATAAACAAGCTTCTGACAATGTGGATATCTTTGTTTTGACAGAGTCAGAACTTCAGAAACATAATATACTGTGCGCTGAACTTTATAGGCTTTTCCTTCTTCTTCCCGCTCGACCGTGAGCACTGTACTGACAACTTGTCCAGTGGCTGCAATATAAAGCAGTAAAGGCTCTTTGTTGATTGGCGCAGCAAGCACCGGCTGGGTGGAAAGTAGGGCTTTGAGCTCTGCAAATGCTGCGTCAGCTTCGGGAGTCCACTCGAACTTATCAGACTTCTTCATCAGTCGGTAAAGAGGCAATGCCTTTTCACTGAGGCGAGAAATGAATCGACTCAAGGCGGCCAAACAACCAGTAAGCTTCTGGACATCGTGCACACGCACAGGGCGTTTCATCCGAAGTATAGCACCAACTTTCTCTGGGTTAGCGTCGATCCCTCGTTCGGAAACGAGAAAACCGAGTAACTTTCCGCCAGGAACTCCGAATGTGCATTTTGATGGATTAAGCTTGATATCATATCTTCTGAGATTGGCAAAGGTTTCAGCAAGGTCAGCCAACAGGTCGGAACCTTTACGTGACTTGACCACAGTGTCATCCATGTATGCTTCCACATTCCGACTGATTTGAGTGAGCAGACACTTCTGGATCATCCTCATGAATGTGGCTCTGGCATTCTTCAAGCCGAATGGCATAGTGACATAACAAAAGCATCTGAATGGAGTGATGAAAGCCATTTTTATCTCATCGGGACCATACAGTCGGATCTGATGGTACCCGGAATAGGCGTCCAAAAAAGACAAACGCTCACACCCCGCAGTTGAGTCGACGATTTGGTCGATGCGGGGGAGAGGGAAATGATCTTTCGGGCAGGCCCGATTGATATGCTTGAAGTCAATGCACATGTGAAGTGAGTCGTCCTTCTTGGGGACCATGACAACATTGGCGAGCCACTCGGAGTGGTAGATTTCACGGATAAACTCAGCTGCTAGGAGCCAAGCCACTTCCTCGCCGATTGCTTTTCTCTTCTAGATGGCGAACCATCGGAGATGTTCCTTGACTGGTTTTACCTTTGGGTCAACTCGCAAACGATGCTCAGCCAGTCCCCTGTGTACACCCGACATGTCAGAAGGTTTCCATGCAAAGATGTCCCAGTTCTCATGGAGGAACTAGATGAGCACTTCTTCCTATTTGCTGTCGAGTGTTGACGAGATATGGGTCGGAGCAGCATTGGGGTCGGTCGGGTGAATATGAATCGGCTTTGTTTCCCCTGATGACTGAAATGCAGAGTCTGTGGCAGGCTTCTTGTCTCGCAGCAAATCACTCGGATCTGCATCCTTATGATACTCTTGCAGTTCTACTACTGCCATCTGTGCATCGGCAATTTTTGAGCCCTTTTGGAAGCACTCTTCCGCCTTCTGTCGATTGCCAGTAACAGTGATTACTCCTTTAGGACCGGGCATCTTCAATTTGAGATACACGTAACATGGTCGAGCCATAAAACGTGCATAAGCGGGCCTACCCAGAATAGCATGGTAAGCACTCTTGAAATCCACTACCTCAAATGTCAACTTTTCCTTGCGGTAGTTCTTGGAATCACTGAAAACCACGTCAAGGGCGATCTGGCCGAGTGACTGGGCTTTCTTGCCAGGAATAATGCCATGGAAACTCATGTTGCTTTCACTAATCTTGGACATCGGAATGCCCATTCCCTTCAAGGTTTCAACATAAAGGATATTCAGGCAACTGCCACCATCCATCAGCACTTTAGTCAGTCGAGTGCCTTCAACTACCGGGTCGACCACCAGTGCTTGCCTCCCAGGGGTGGCTATATGAGTTGGATGGTCTGACTAGTCGAATGTGATGGCAGTCTGAGACCACTTCAGATAACTGGGTGTTGCAGGAGCAACCATGTGTTACTTCCCTGTTAATAACTTTCAACCGACTTTTGCTTTCAACATCAGTAAAAATCATCAGTGTGGAATTGACATTGGGAAAACCATCATCATCTTCCTCCCTATCCTCACCTCCGTCTGACTCCTTTTCCTTCTCCTTGGGTTGTTTCTCTCGGAACTGCTGGATAAGGAAACGACACTGTCGAGTGGTGTGTTTAGGGTAAATGATGTTCCCCTCTTCATCGTTTTTGGTATGAATATGGCATGGTAAGTCCAACACATCATTCCCGTCTTTATCCTTAACTTTTTTGGGAGCCCAGGGCCCCTTGGGCTTTCCTTTGAACTTTCCTTGGGTAACAGCTAAAGCTTCACCAGGAGTAGCTGGTTCAGCCTTTCGCTTCTGTTTCCGACTGGAATTCCCTCCTCCGGTTTCTTGGGCGACTGTTTTGTGCTTGCCACTCCGGAGTCGGTCTTCCTCTTCACCATTAGCATATTTGGTGGCAATCTCCATCATCCGAGTCAGAGTCATATCTCATGTCCGACCGAATTTCAGATTCAACTCCCGATACTTAACGCCTTCCTTGAAGGCACAAATTGCTTGGTGATCTGACACATTCTCCACTGTATGGTGCAGCGTGATCCATCTCTGGATATAATCCCTCAAGGTCTCATTCGGTTTCTGGACACAACACTGCAATTCTGTCAACCTTGTCGGCCTTTTGCAAGTGCCTTCAAAGTTCCTAAAAACACTCGAGCAAGTTCTTCCCAACTATATATACTGCCAGGAGCCAACTGATTCAACCACGCTCTGGCTGAGCCCTCCAACATCAAGGAGAGGTGCTTCATAGCCACATCATCATTGCCGCCACCAATCTGCACAACCACTCAGTAGTCCTCAAGCCAAGTGTCTGGCTTGGACTCACTGGTGAACTTGCTGACTCCAGTCGCCAACCTGAAGTTGGGAGGAATCACTGCTGCTCTAATGGCTCTGCTGAAACACTCGGGTCCTGAAACGTGCACCCTGCTTCCAGTCGGATGATCTCTATCGTGGACTTCTGTGTGAGCCCTGTTCCTATCCAACAGACCTTGAACGAGGATAGATCTTGCATCAAAGCCTGGCTCTCTGGGGTTGACTGGAACTCTTCGTTCGCCGCTCTGGGGGCACTTGTCATCTTGTCGTCGAGGCACGTATGACCCACTCCTCGGAGGAGGCGTGGGAACTTGACGACGGTCATCATGGTCGATTCGATGATCATACTGCTTGCGGTTCCTGTACTGATCTTGCCGGTGCCCACATTCCTCACGCCGCGGAGGCGATCTTGGGCTGTGAGCAAATTGGACAGTGTCTGCCACCACAGATCTGCTATGAATCCTATTTGTGACTGAGATACTATTGTATTCTGTTCTCCCGCTGCCCGGAGCAAAGCCCGGATCTCCATCAAACCTCGGCCAGCTTCTGACTGGGAAGGTTGAATTGACTCTGATATTCGAGCTGCAGCTGTGAGATTCTGGATCAGAGTTCGGTATACCTGAGTCGGAGGCGGAAAAAGTCGTCGTCGACTGGATTCAGGAATTCGCTGTCGAGCACGCTCGTCGAGTGCGCGCTGGAGGTTCTCCAGTCGAGTGCGCTCAGCCAAGTTGGTCAGGCGCGCCTCCTCCAAGGCCTGGGCCTCGGGTGTTTCTCCAACCATAGGAGTGTGAAGTGCATCCATGTTACAGCGGCGAAGCTCTTCTCTCCGCTGCGAAGCGAGGGGCTCGGGGCAGTACTCCTCGCGGGCATGTGATGGGTCGCCGACGCCATCATCACCATCTTCACGGGTGAAGCCAGGAGGACTGCGGGGTCCATTGACCATCAAAACTTCCGCCGCGGGGTCGCTGCTGTCGCACTCGGATGCAGTCTCGACGGAGCTAGTCGACAGGTCAAACAGGCTGTAAAGAGTTTCATTAGGCTCGATCGCCGTGATTTGTGGGGTGGCCAATTGGCGGGCCACCGCATGCCTCGCCCATCGTTGTAGCCGTGACCGACCGGATCGCTGGCGCCGGCGAACAACGGGAAGCGAGGATGTCGTAGGAGCCGACCGATACTGAGTCGACGGCTGTTGAAGAAGGACACCGCGGACGTAGGCCTGGAAGTGCGTTGCCCCGCGGACGAGGAGCGGCTCGACGTCCAGTGGAGCCTCATGGAGCCAAGCGGAGTCGTCGGAGATGAAGACGAGCGATCCGAGACGGATCTCACGGCCTTCAGCCAATCCTCCGCTGGAAACCATGATGATGGGAATGGGAAGAATCACAACTTCTCCAATAAACTGCTAAGACATCGTCCCCACGGTGGGCGCAAACTGTCGTGGTTCTAAGACTGACAGTAGAATGAGGGGTAGGTATGAGGAGGCAAGATCCTAGCTATGGAGTAGTTGTACACACGAGTTTTACGAGTTCAGGCCCTTCTCGGAAGAAGTAACAGCCCTACGTCTCGGTGCCCTAAGGCGGTCGACTGGATTATATGTGTGTGTGTGTGTGTGTGTTTACCAAAGATGCGAACCCTTGTGCCTGGGGAGGGGGGTGGCTTATATAGAGTGCGCCAGGACCCCAGCCGACCCACGTTACAAAGGGTTTAAGGTACATTAAAGGGGAGATTTTACTGGTAATGCTAGTAAATAAAGAGACATAATGACCATTAAAGCTATGAGGTGATGTCCGACCGTTGTGGTCTGGAGTGACCTTAGACCTTCTAGTGGTCGAGTGACAGTCCCTGCGGTCAAGTGACTTCAAGTCTTCCGAGTGGAAGTCCTCATGGTCGAGTGGAGGATGACTCCTCTTCGAATGCTTCTGGTTCTAAGGTGACGTCCTAGGGGAGGGTGTCTAGGTCAGACCTATGACCCTACCCTAGGTACATATCTTCATCACCGTCATGATCTCCATCGAAACCGTCTTGACACCTTGATCTCCATCATAGCGTCATTGTCGTCTCGCCAACTATTGCTTCTACGACTATCGCTACCGCTTAGTGATAAAGTAAAACAATTACATGGCGATTCTATTTCATACAATAAAGAGACAACCATAAGGCTCCTGCCAGTTGCCGATAACTTTTACAAAACATGATCATCTCATACAACAATTTATATCTCATCACGTCTTGACCATATCATATCACAACATGCCCTGCAAAAACAAGTTAGACGTCCTCTACTTTGTTGTTGCAAGTTTTACGTGGCTGCTGCAGGTTTCTAGCAAGAACCATTCTTACCTACGCATCAAAACCACAACAATTTTTTGTCAAGTGTGTTGTTTTAACCTTCAACAAGGACCGACCGTAGTCAAAATCGATTCAACTAAAGTTGGAGAAACAGACACCCACCAGCCACATGTGTGCAAAGCACGTCGGTAGAATCGGTCTCATGAACGTGGTCACGTAATGTTGGTCCGGGCCGCTTCATCCAATAATACCGTTGTTGGTGTCAAAAACGGCGGATCTCGGGTAGGGGGTCCCGAACTGTGCGTCTAAGGCAGATGGTAATAGGAGGTAGGGGACACGATGTTTTCCCTAGGTTCGGGCCCTCTTGATGGAGGTAAAACCCTATGTCCTGCTTGATTTATTCTTGATGATATGAGCATTACAAGAGTTGATCTACCACGAGATCGAAGAGGCTAAACCCTAGAAGCTAGCCTATGGTATGATTGTATGTTGTCCTATGGACTAAAACCCTCCGGTTTATATAGACACCGGAGGGGGCTAGGGTTACACAAGGTCGGTTACAAAGGAGGAGATATACATATCCGTATTGCATAGCTTTCCTTCCACGCCAAGTAGAGTTCCATCCGGACACGAAACGAAGTCTTCAATCTTGTATCTTCATAGTCCAACAGTCCGGCCAAAGGATATAATCCGGCTGTCCGGATACTCCCTAATCCAGGACTCCCTCAGTAGCCCCCGAACCAGGCTTCAATAACGATGAGTCCGGCGCGCAGTGTTGTCTTTGGCATTGCAAGGCGGGTTCTTCTCCATATTTTGAACGTTTGTAAAGCAGTGTCCGGCCCCATAAATGTTTGGACCTCTTGGCTTCTGTGCCCAATAAGGGCTATTTTCCACGCGTCGAATGAATACGAGGCGCCAGGGCATTTTTACATTTGCCCCCCTAGACAGATAAATAAATTGTCTATTAAAAGGACGGGGATTCTCAGATCCGATCCACACCATCCTCCCCCAGTGAGAATCCATCAGAGCGTGCTTCGTAAAGATCCATTCCAGCATGGCCGACCTCAGCAGCTCCTCCTCCCGCCCCCGTAGCCCTAAGCCCGATGATTGGGAGAGGTGTTCCGTCCCACACAGTCGATTAATCGAACTGCAGACTAAGGGATTCCTTCCTCCAGCATACATGGTGCCCGTTCGAGCCGGGCTTGCCACCTACAATGGCGGGGAGCAAGCGGAGAGCTTCCCCAGTCCCTCTACGGGGGAGCGGGTCTGCCTTGTTCCCTATTTATTAAGGGGACTCGGATTTCTGATTCATCCATTACAGCCGACTATCCCGGACTGCTTCCTGCATCGCACGTAAGAAAACCAAAAAATCCCAACTCCAAAAACTAGGATCCCCTGTTAGACACTTCACCTACCATATACATATGGCGTTTTTACAGGGAAGGCATTCGGGACGCCCTGCCGAACCCACAGCAACTTGCCAACAAGAGGCACCGAGGTCGGGCAGGCCAAAAAGGAAGGCGGTCAGGACGGAGACGCCGGCACAAAGGTATAATAGAAACCCCTCTCCGTGGTTGTCGTCTTTCTCGAAATGTAACGACGCCCGTGTTTCTTTAACAGAAAAAACGCTCGCTGGAATATGTCCGGCGATGTTGCTAATCACGCTTCCACCAGTCGGGCGCCAGGACCGGACATAGAGGCGGAAGCCGATATGGGGCGGGCGCCGGATAATCCCCCTACAGAGGATGCGGATAGATTATCCGCTACAAACTCAAAAGTGGAAAGCGCCATGAATCATAGGCGCCGCTGGGCCATACTCCGTGACGCTTGTTTCTCAAGATGGTCTAGCCAGAGCCACGGATCAGTATGTAAAGGATGTATGGGTAAGTAAATCTGATGATTTATATGTATCAGTAGCCCCTGAGACTTGAAATAGTTAGCGGAACTGATTTAAGGATCATCTTTATTGTGCAGGTTCTACAGAGAAGAATACTAGGCTGTCACAGGAGCTGGAGGAATGCAAGGCCCAACTGCGGGCCGTTGTTGCCGCATTGAAGGAACCGAAAAAGTCTCCCACTGGTAACGTTTATTTTAAAGAATGATGGTTACCATATAGTGTGCGGCGTGGCTGCAGATCTAACAATAGATGTTGCAGATGAATCCAGAGAAAATCCGGAGGACCAGCATGTCGTGCGATAGCTAGAGGCTGGCAAACGCGTGTTGACTGAGGTTAGGAGGGAGAAAAAAAATCTCCAAGACGCCAATATCAAGCTGAGCGTGGAACTAAAAGACGTTCGAGCCCAGCTTGCAGACTCCGAGAAGGAGAGTAAGCGGCTTCGGCGCGGCATTTTCAGTAAGTGCTTGAACGAATCCTTTTGAAGGAGTTTGGCGAAGAAGCCGACTAACATCGTTATGTCTGTAGGTATGCTGACGGGTCGTCCTGCGGAGGAAATGCCCGGGTCTGCGGGTGATCTTCTATCCGAGCTCTCACATCTACACGAACAAGTTCGGCAGGTGATGCAAGGTGTTGCCCAGGCCTTGTGGCCATCCGTCTCCCCGCCAGAAGGCGTTGTAGAGCTTACGGAGAAGCTCAAGGGAGCACAGCGGCGCTTCCGATTATGGAAGATATCGGCCTGCCGTCAAGGTGCCAGAGAAGCCTGGGCCATGGTGAAGACGCAGTATACCAAGGCTGACCCAAATCACATGGCCGAGGTCGGACCTGTGGGGCCCGACGGAAAAGAGATCCCCATTAGCTTAGTTTATGGGCAAGTAGAATTAGCCGCAAAGTATTCCCAACAGGATTGTAGGCTAGACCGCATGTTGGATGGTATAGAAGAGGAATTTAGTCAGTCTGCATGACTATGTAATTAAGGTGACATGTATAATGCCTTCTAGCCGGATTGTAGATCATTTGTCTTGGTGGACCTTTTCGCTTCAACCTCGGGACCCGATAGTCCGGAGTGTATCCGAATACCCGCTCAGTTATATAAGAACCGGGGTATGCGTGGATACCAGGCGTAGGGGTCATTAGTGCTTGAACAGACAAGTGCCCAACTAGTTATATTATATTACATGGGTAGTAAGAAACATCTTCCAGGGAGAATAGTTCCGTTAAGGGTTCCTTTCCCTGGGTATGCATGCCCTAAGGTGCATGTCCGGACTGCGATAAGAAACGCAGGAAAACACATCTGGGGGCACATATGGAAAATAAATAAAAATCATCTTTTGTTCACCGACTGAATATTCCCTTAAGAACGCTAGCTTTCGGCTTCACCCAGTCTGAGGTACACATCCGGCTGACCCGGCAGTAACAATCGTAGATGTGCTCCCCTTATGCCCTAGCCGAATTAACGGGAACGTAGGGCATAAATACAAGAGCCAGGCAACCCAGCTTGGCCAAAACTTAAGTCATATCGATGCATATAATGGTGAAAAAAGGTACATGCGGAAGTATAACACATGTGCAGGGCATGAGGCCCCAATAAATAATTAAACTTATGTGAAAGAAGCCCCCAGGTATGATGAGTGCGGCTAGCGCATCTATAATGTGCAAGCGAGGCACAAGTTGACCCTTGAAGGCCTAGAGAAAGAATAAAAGAAAGAAAGAAAAACAAGACAGATAATGTATATACAAAAAATGGACAGAGGAAGGGGACGAACATAGAGTCCAGCGCTAGGCGTAGAATCTTTGGAGCCTGGCCGTGTTCCATGAGTTCGGCTCGAGTCGATTAGTCGATGCATCCCGCAATCGGTACGCTCCACCAGTCAGAACTTGGTCAATAATGAAGGGACCTTCCCATTTGGGCTCGAGCTTATTCTTTTTCTTATCCGGGAGGCGTAGAACTAGTTCGCCAACGTTATAAGTTTTGGCTCGTACTTCTCTGCTTTGGTATCTGCGAGCCTGTTGCTGATAAAATACGGAACGGGCTTTTGCTACGTCGCGCTCCTCCTCCAAGGTGTCCAGACTATCCTACCGATCGAGCTCGGCTTCTCTTTCTTCGTACATGCGCACTCGAGGTGAGTCATGAATTATGTTACAGGGCAAGACCGCATGCCTCTGCGCCGTACACCATAAAGAAGGGTGTATATCTGGTACTACGATTCGGCGTGGTCTGCAGCCCCCAGAGGACGGAGTCGAGCTCCTCTACCCAGTGCATGTTAGACTCCGTTAAGGAACGCACTAATCTGGGTTTAATGCCGCTCATTATAAGACCGTTTTCTCGCTCAACTTGGCCGTTGGTTTGTGGGTGATAGACTGAAGCATAATCGAGCTTGATGCCCATTTTGCTGCACTAGAGTTTTACCTCATCGGCCGTGAAGTTCGTGCCGTTGTCAGTGATGATGTTGTGGGGGACGCCATAACGGTGTACGACCCCGGATATGAAGTCTTTCACTGGTCCGGATTCAGCTATTTTAACAGGTTTGGCCTCTATCCATTTGGTGAATTTATCCACCATGACCAGTAAGTATTTTTTCTTGTGGGTTCCCCCTTTAAGAGGTCCAACCATGTCAAGCCCCCAGACCGCGAAGGGCCACGTAATGGGGATTGTTTGGAGGGCGGTGGGTGGCATGTGGCTTTGATTTGCAAAGAGCTGGCAACTGGCGCAACGTTGGACCAAGTCTTGTGCATCTGCCCGGGCCGTTGGCCAATAGAATCCTATACGGAAGGCCTTGCTTACAAGAGCTCGGGCTGCGGCACGGTGACCGCCGAGTCCGGCGTGAATTTCTGCCAAAAGGTTCCGCCCTTCCTCTTCGGAGATGCATCTTTGAAGGACTCCGGTAGTGCTTTTTTTATAATTCTCCCTCATGGACCCTGTAGGCCTTGGATCACCGCACTATGCAGCGTGCCTCATTTTGGTCCTCCGGAAGTTCCTGTCTAGTTAGGTAGGCCAGGAATAGTTCTGTCCACGGGGCAATGATGGCCATTATTACGTGGGCTGAAGGTGTTATTTCGGTGGCGGAGCCTCCGATTGTGTCAGAGTGTTCGGTATCGGGTATTTTGGCCGGGTCCAGACTATTGTTACCGGTGTCCCCTTTCCATACTACGGATGGCTTGAACAGCCTCTCCAAAAATATGTTGGGGGGACCGAATCGCGTTTTGCGCCGGTGCGGGCGAGGATATCCGCCGCCTGATTGTTTTCCCGAACCACATGGTGAAATTCGAGCCCCTCGAACCGAGCTGACATTTTTAGGACGGTGTTTCGATAGGCTGCCATTTTCGGATCCTTGGTGTCAAAGTCTCCATTTATTTGGGATATTGCAAGGTTTGAATCCCCACGCACCTCCAGGCATTGAATGCCCATGGAGACTGCCATCCAAAGACCATGCAACAGAGCTTCGTATTCGGTTGCGTTGTTGGAGTCTGTATACAATATTTGTAGTACATACTGAACGGTATCTCCGGTTGGGGACATCAGGACGACGCCAGCCCCTAGACCAGCCATCATTTTAGAACCGTCAAAGTGCATGATCCAATTGGAGTATGAGCCGTACTCTTTAGGGAGTTCGGCCTCCGTCCATTCGGCGACAAAGTCGGCCAATACTTGCGACTTAATGGCTCGCCGAGGTTCGTATGTTATGTCGAACGGGAGGAGCTCAATGGCCCATTTGGCAATCCGGCCCGTAGCGTCGCGGTTGTTTATAATATCATTAAGTGGCACTTCCGAGGCTACTGTAATCGAACACTCTTGAAAGTAGTGTTGCGGCTTCCAGGATGCCATGAATATCGCATAAGCTATCTTTTGATAATGTGGGTACCGTGATTTGCATGGAGTGAGGACAGTGGATACATAGTATACTGGCTTTTGAAGAGGGAATTTACGTCCGTCAGCTTCTCGTTCGACGACGAGCATTGCGCTTACAACTTGATAAGTTGTCGCAATATACAACAGCATTGGTTCGCCGATGTTTGGCGCGGCCAGGATTGGGTTGGTTGCCAAAATGGCTTTTATTTCTTCCAATCCGGCTGTGGCAGCATCCGTCCACTCGAAGTGTTCGGTGCACCGAAGGAGGCGATAAAGGGGTAAAGCCTTTTCTCCTAAGAGGGAGATAAAGCGGCTGAGAGCCGCCACACATCCAGTCAGTTTCTGGATTTGTTTGAGGTCCGTTGGGATAGCCAACTATGACAGAGCTCGGATTTTGGCCAGATTAGCTTCAATCCCTTTACTGGAGACAATGAAGCCCAGGAGCTTTCCTGCTGGTACGCCGAAAATGCATTTTTCCGGATTGAGCTTGATGTCGTATGTTCGGAGGTTGTCGAATGTGAGCCTCAAGTCGTCTATTAGAGAGTCGACGTGTTTGGTTTTAACGACCACATCATCTACGTATGTCTCTACTGTTTTGCCGATCTGTTTCTCCAGACAAGTCTGGATCATGCGCTGATATGTTGCGCTGGCGTTTTTGAGCCCGAAAGGCATTGTGTTGAAACAAAAGGGGTCGTATGGTGTTATAAATGTCGTTGCAGCTTGGTCGGGCTCTGCCATCTTGATTTGGTGGTAGCCAGAGTATGCGTCGAGGAAACACAATGACTCGTGTCCTGCGGTAGCATCATTAATTTGATCAATGTGGGGGAGGGGGAAGGGATCCTTTGGGCAAGCCTTGTTGAGGTCGTTGAAATTGACACAAAGGCACCAGGATTTATCCTTCTTTGGTACCATCACCAGGTTTGCTAGCCAGTCCAGGTGTTTTATTTCTCTGACAAATCCGGCCTCCAATAACTTGGCTAGTTCCTCTCCCATGGCATGTCTCTTAGGTTTGGAGAAACACCGAAGAGCTTGCTTGACCGGCTTGAATCCCTTTAGGATATTGAGGCTATGCTCGGCCAGCCTGCGTGGGATTCCTGGCATGTCTGAGGGATGCCAGGCGAATATGTCCCAATTCTCGCGCAGGAACTCTCGTAGTGCGGCGTCCACGGCGGGGTTTAACTATGCCTCGATGGAGGCTATTTTTGTAGGGTCCGTTGGGTGGACTTGGAATTTGACTATTTCATCCGCTGGTTTAAAAGAGGTGGACTTGGATCTCTTGTCGAGTATCACGTCGTCCCTGTCCACTGTGGAGCGTAGCGTGGTTAATTCCTCGGCCGAGAGGGCTTCGGATAATGCCTCGAGGGCCAGTGCGGCTGTTTTGTTTTCGGTGCGGAGTTCTGTGTCCGGATCACTGGCGAGGGTGATGATTCTGTTGGGCCTGGGCATTTTGAGCTTCATGTACCCATAATGGGGTACGGCTTGGAAGATCGTGAACGCCTCATGTCCTAAAAGGGCGTGGTATCCACTGCTGAACGGGGCCACTTGAAATGTAATTTCTTCGAACCTATAGTTCTCTAGCGTACCGAATACCACATCTAGTGTGATTTTCCCAGCGCATCGTGCCTCCCGACTGGATATGATTCCCCTGAAGGTTGTGCTACTTTGCTCAATGCGGTTCCAGTCTATTTCCATTTTTTGAAGAGTTTCCTCATAGATGAGGTTTAATCCGCTGCCGCCGTCCATGAGTACTTTGGTGAGTCAAAAGTCGTCCACGATTGGACTGAGGACCAGTGCGGCTGGTGCTCGGGCTGTTCGGAATTTAGGTTCGTCACTGGCATTGAAGGTAATAGCCGTGTCACTCCATGGATTTATTGCTGCTACATGGAAGATTTCGGCCATGCTGCGGAGTGTTCTCTTGCGCCTATTATTTGACGCGAAGGTCTCAAAGACTGCTAACACCGTATTGTTATCCACGGGATGGTGCTCTGTGGCATTTGGGATAAGAAGATCCTCACCACTTTTGGCCACCTGCCGGAGTACCCAACATGCTCTAAGGCTGTGCGTTGGTATTGTATCCGCTGTGCTATCAATTTTGCAGGGCCCGTTAAGCCATCCCTCCAATATGGTTCCGTGCCCTGTAGAGGGTTTTTGCTTCTTTGTAATGAACTCGGGTGTCTTATGATAGTGCACCCTTTTACTTTGGACTGGGTGCGTATACGGAGCCAGATTATTCCAAAATTTTGTTTCGGTTTTCCAGGCACTTTCCATTGCACAGTACTTTCGTATTATGGACGCCAAGTCGGCGAAGCGTGATATGTCACGGCGACTTATGGCGTTAAGGATTCCCTTGTCCGTGTAGTTATTGCAGAAAAGTGAGACTGTGTCTTCCTCGCGGCAGTCCTGAACCTTGTTCATCACAAGGAGGAATCTGGCCCAATAATGATGTACTGTTTCATGGGGCTCTTGCTTGATGTGGGAAAGATCGTTTATTTCTGGGTGGGTGGGTGGATTTGAGTCCGGACCCCTACCCGATCTGAGACCCAGGGGCCGAGGGGTTTCCGATCTTGGAAGTTTGGATTCCGGTATGTTGCCCGATGAGTCTGGCCCGCTGCCTGACTCTAGGTTCAGGGATTGAGTGATGTCCTCCCGTAAACGGGTATCCGGCTCAGAGAGCTCAGGAATTCGGACATAGTTAGTCTTCAAGATAGAGGGAGGATCGCCACATTGTTCCTCCACCACCGCAACATGATGGGTGACCGGTGGAGAGTTAATCTCCCTTCGATCGGTTTTAAGCCCAATCCGATCATAGTCTGTAGTGACTCCCAAGGCGGCGATGCGATCCAAGAGTTCGTTTAGGGAGGAGAGCTCCATTGGATCCATCTGCTCGGCGAATTCCGAGCCGACATGGAGGCTGTTTTTGATGACCCGAGAAGTCATCTTCGGTGCAGTGGCCGAACATGCAGTCATGACGAAACTGCCTAGCCGGACAGTTTGGCCGACAGCCAGAGCTCCCCCGGCGGTAATGTTGTTTTTAACAACGAGATGAGGCATCCTTCCTTATGGCGACGTCACAGAGGAACTCTCAATGAAAGCACCAATGTCGGTGTCAAAACTGGCGGATCTCGGGTAGAGGGTCCCGAACTGTGTGTCTAAGGCGGATGGTAACAGGAGGCAGGGGACACGATGTTTTTCCTAGGTTCGGGCCCTCTTGATGGAGGTAAAACCCTACGTCCTGCTTGATTTATTCTTGATGATATGAGTATTACAAGAGTTAATCTACCACGAGATCGGAGAGGCTAAACCCTAGAAGCTAGCCTATGGTATCATTGTATGTTGTCCTACGGACTAAAACCCTCCGGTTTATATAGACACGGAGGGGGCTAGGGTTACACAAGGTCGGTTACAAAGGAGGAGACATACATATCTGTATTGCCTAGCTTGCCTTCCACGCCAAGTAGGGTTCCATCCGGACACGAAACGAAGTCTTCAATCTTGTATCTTCATAGTCCAACAGTCCGGCCAAAGGATATAATCTGACTATCCGGATACCCCCTACTCCAGGACTCCCTCAACCGCCGAATCAAAGTAAGACGTTGGTGGTAAGCAGTATGACTATTATCGCCCACAACTCTTTGTGTTCTACTCGTGCATATCATCTACTCATGCATATCATCTACGCATAGACCTGGTTCGGATGCCACTGTAGGGGAACGTAGCATGCAATTTCAAAAAAAATCCTGCGATCACACAAGATCTATCTAGGAGATGCATAGCAATGAGAGGGGAGAGTGTGTCCACGTACCCTCATAGACCGAAAGCGGAAGCGTTAGGTTAACACGGTTGATGTAGTCGGACGTCTTCATGATCCAACCGATCCAAGTACCGAACGTATGACACCTCCGTGTTCAACACACGTTCAGCTCGATGACGTCCCTCGAACTCTTAATCCAACAGAGGATCGAGGGAGAGTTCCGTCAGCACAACGGCGTGGTGACTGTGATGGTGATGTGATCCGCGCAGGGCTTCGCCTAAGCACTACGATGCTATGACCGGAGGAGTAAACTGCGGAGGGGGGCACCGCACACGGCTAAGAGAACAATTGATGTGCCTTTGGCGTTCCCCCCGCCCCCGTATATAAAGGAGGGGAGGAGGAGGTGGTCGGCCCTAGGGGTGGCGCGCCATGGGGGGAGTCCTACTAGGACTCCACTCCTTGTAGGATTCGGCCCCCCTTCCTTCCAACGGAGAAGGGAAAGGGGAAAGAGGGGGCCACGCCCCCACCCCTTGTCCAATTCGAATTGGGCAGGGGGAGGCGCGCGCCTCCTCTTGTGGCCTTCCTCCCTCTCTCCACTATGGCCCATTAGGCCCATTAACTTTCCCGGGGGGGGGGGGGGGGTCCGGTAACCTCCCGGTACTCCGAAAAATCCCCGAACCTCTTTGGAACCATTCCGGTGTCCGTATATAACCTTCTAATATATCAATCTTTACCTCTCGACCATTTCGAGACTCCTCTTCATGTCCGTGATCTCATCCGGGACTCCAAACAAACTTTGGTCACCAAAACACATAACTCATAATATAAATCGTCATTGAATGTTAAGCGTGCGGACGCTACGGGTTCGAGAACTATGTAGACATGACCGAGACACATCTTCGGTCAATAACTAATAGCGGAACCTGGATGCTCATATTGGTTCCTACATATTCTTTGAAGATCTTTATCGGTCAAACCGCATAACAACATACATCATTCCTTTTGTCATCGGTATGTTACTTGCCCGAGATTTGATCGTCGGTATCATCATACCTAGTTCAATCTCGTTACCGGCAAGTCTCTTTACTCTTTCCGTAATGCATCATCCCGCAACTAACTCATTAGTCACATTGCTTGCAAGGCTTATAGTGATGTGCATTACCGAGAGGGCCCAGAGATACCTCTCCGCTAAACGGAGTGACAAATCCTAATCTTGATCTATGCCAACCCAACAAACACCTTCGGAGACACCTGTAGAGCATATTTATAATCACCTAGTTACGTTGTGACGTTTGATAGCACACAAGGTGTTCCTCCGGTATTCGGGAGTTGCATAATCACATAGTCAGAGGAATATGTATAAGTCATGAAGAAAGCAATAGCAATAAAACTAAACAATCAATATGCTAAGCTAACGGATGGGTCTTATCCATCATATCATTCTCTAATGATGTGATCCCGTTCATCAAATGACAACACATGTCCATGGTCAAGAAACTTAACCATCTTTGATTAACGAGCTAGTCAAGTAGAGGCATACTAGAGACACTCTGTTTTGTCTATGTATTCACACATGTACTAAGTTTCCCGTTAATACAATTCTAGCATGAATAATAAACATTTATCATGATATAAGGAAATATAAATAACAACTTTATTATTGCCTCTAGGGCATATTTCCTTCAAAAATTTGTTCTCATCATGTCTACTATTGCCACAATTCAACAAAATTTGTTCTAAAAAATTACTAAAATTGTTTAGTTTCTCAATATTATCCATTATTGGCGTGAGATACGGTGGTGCAGTTACTTCAATGGTTGAATTTCTTGATATTGCACATTATTGGCGTGAGCTACGATGGTGCCACATCGACAATTGCAAATTTGTGAAGAATTTGAAGGCATATAGTCGTAGTCGTTGTCTCCGCTTTGTTTAGGGTCATTTTTGTGTTTGTGGGTTCAGTTTACCCTATACTTAAATGTATATAGTGTTCTATTGATTTAATATAAATCAAGTATAATTTAGACAAAAAATATAAACTACTACTTTATTGAATATAAATATTTTTGCTCCAATGATCAACACTGGTAGTACTAGATGATATGAGACACGTGTGTGGCATATGGACTAATATAATCTTATGAATGCAAAAAGTAATAAAATCCATGACATATTTTGTTAGCGAGTGATAGCTACGATATTTCATTACCAAGTACTGAGCATGCACATAGTGTTAACTGAACCCACTATAACATGTAATTCATATTTGACCATGGGAATATCTAACTACTATTACAACTTATATTCAATTTATTTCTAGAAGTTACTATAATTTGGCTTATGGCTACGATAAGATGTTTGTTACACCAATACTATTTAGAGTGATCTCTACCAACAGAAACATCCATACACACACAAAGATACACATGTAAACTATGCAACTCACGCTATAGTAAATAATTAATTCAAGGGTCTGGTCGATTTTGTCATTTTTATTCTTTATTTTTTTGAATTTGGGGTGCTTGCTTTCAATATAATATTAAATAGTCAATGTCTCGGAGGAGGAGAAAGTGGCATGTATTTATTAGAAAAATATAGTGTAAATTTAACATAGTGCAACTATAATTACATTTTTCCCTTACATACATTACATATGTATATCAAAGAATATTATAATTGATATTTAGTAACACTTCGGTGTTTAACTATGATATCTTTATAATAAGAAAATGTATTCATTAATATTATAGTATGATTAAATTAAAAAATTATAAATGTTTTGTATAAATTAAAAAGATGCTTAATATGACATATTCCACTGTCATCGCCTCGATATGTGTGTTGCTCCCATCTTCTCGCTGAGGCAGGCGAACCTATTGACTGGCCCGGAGATGCACCGTGAAAACGGCTCCATGGAGGCATGGTCAATGTTGCCACACTCCTATATAACATGGAGCATGGAGCATCGGGTGTCGTAACAAGCCGGAGTTTAAACCATATATTTTGCATAATAATATTGTGATAATTATTTTTTGCATTTTCTTGGTATCATATGATAAAATATTTCACCCAATTGTTAATATGACTATTTTAAGCTTTCCAATTTGAGTTTTCTATATGTTATTTAATTGCTCTTTCAAATTCATTTCAAAATTTTCCAAAAATCCTTTTCAGCTTCAACACGAAGCTAAGCTTCCAAATTTTGCCCTTAATTATTTCATCACATTTCCAAGCCCCACCAAAATTCTTAATTTTTTTGGACATGTTTATCAACTACCTCTAGTTCAAGCAAATTTGAATTTATTTCAAATACATATGAATTCAAACTATTCAAGAATTGTGGAATCAATTTTCCTAGACCAAGTATAAATCTTGGAGTCCAAAAAAATTTGGCTATTGATAAATTGACCATCCTACCCCTCCCTAGATCCTTTTCTATTTTCCGTTACAGAAAGAAAGAAACGGAAAAAAGGTAAAGGAGAGAGAGAGACAGCTACCCCACCGTGCGCCCAGACTGACCCATTAAGTTTTAACTTGCGACCCCACTTGGAAGCCACACTTAGCCGCATGGCCCACCTACCAAACTTATTGCTTCGGTACATTGCCTTCAACCTCGGTTAAAACCGAGGGGTGAACAGGAGTGGTTGGACCGGGGAACTCCACGTCGTCCCTGGACCCCTTTAAAACCCTCCCGACGGCCATGCACATCCCCGGGGTTTCCTCTTCCTCCTCCACAGCCGCCAAGGTGAGCAGCCCCCATGGCCATCCAAATAGAGCACACCTGGGAGAGCAACGAGTTCACTCCATGGAGCCCGCGTAGCCACCGCCGTTTCCATGTGTATCGTCGTGTCTAGGTGGGCTTTACTAAACTACAAACAAAAAGGTAAAAATGAGCTAAACTAAATAGAGGCGGAATTTGAGTTAGTGAAGCGTTCTTGAGGGTTCCAGAGTCATCCCTTCTAGTATGATTAGTTAGTTGAATCGCGCGCTGCAACCGGGGCATATATATTCAATATCAATCATGTCTGACCGGGAGATACATATTCAATGTCAATCATGTCCGACATATACCGTACTCACCGTCTTCTAAATTTTGGTAAGACTTAATTTGATTTGGGAACATCTAGGGAAAGACAAAGAAAGTTTTTATTTAGTCAAGGTTTTGGTAAGATTTGATTTAATTTTCACATGAGTAGGGGAAGACAAATAAAGTTTTGATTGAGTTAAGATTTTGATAATAAATTGATTTTGTTTGATTTGATTGAGTTAACGCAAGACATGGTTTTGGGAGATACCAATTATTATTATTATTATTATTATTATTACTGTTTCAAGTTACTCTATTTACATTGATTTTTATTTATGCGGCATCTGTTGAAATTATCAAAGTAGAGGCGACCCTACCAACTCCCTTTTAACGGTAGGTGATCATGCAACTCCAGCGCAGATCATGCACGCACAATCCAGACTCTTCCGCGTGCGACGCAAGGAATAGGGTAAGTCGATTGCTTCGGACGGTCGCACTGGCACACGTTTGCCAGTCATTATCACGTCAGTTCCAAAAAGAGCATAGCGCACAGGCGGCAAGCATGTGGCGAAATACAAAAGGCCAACTCATTTTCCTTCATTGGCCAGGCACCATGATCATTCTACGGAGAGATACAGACCACGTCTGAGCCTAAACGGTACAGATAAGAGTCAGCCTGCCGAATGCATCTCCGCACGGTGGAAATAAACTCCCCTGAAGCATGAGGTGGGTAGGCTGAACCATATATGGAGTCGAGCTGCGAGCCATTGCGCACATCAAGGTACAGGGGGTGTACATCAAGGTACAGGGGGGTGTGCCCCTACCGGACGGTGCTGATGAAACGCGACATCGTAATGGCCTGATGCCTTGGAAAGGAGAGGGCCTTCTTTCTTACGTGATTTGGATATGCCAACCAGAATGGGAGGATTTTACTCCCCTAGGTGAGATGACATCTTCGTGTTGGCCCGCTGGGTGGGTTAGCGCCGGTAGGAAATTCACAGGAGAAATCGCCGTGCGCACTGATGATCTCAGTAGCACCGAAGCGCCAACTTTGCTTGGTGTTGTTCATAATATACGGTCTTCCGAGAGAGTACTGGTCTGCAAAATGGGCACTGAAGAGCATGTATGTTAGTATACTACTGCTGGTGAGGAATTGGACTTGGAAATAAAACAAGATCACCTTGTGTGCAAAACATGCGTCAGTGTTGCACAAATTATCTCAGGATCCTTCCTTTCTTTTTCTCTGACCAGGTCGGCCCATAAATCAGCAGGTTTGTCCGCCCAAACTTCCTGTCAGCTATCTGCGATATTTTTTGAGAATATAAAAGTGAGCAACTGCAATCCAGAAAGCCTTACGTCAGGACTTGAGTGGAGTAAAGTGTAAGAAACATGTACCTTTATTAGCTTTCCGCAGGATTCAGGCATATCTGTTTTGAGTGGGTACTCAACTAGCTACCGAGAAATATACCACGGTCAGAAATATGCATAAAGAACCAAACAGTTACGATCACTCCCTCTGTAAACTAATATAAGATCATTTTGATCACTATAGTAGTTTACAGAGGGAGAACTATTTACAAAGAACGCAGAGCTCACAATGAAGCAATCTTCTCCAACCAACGGGGACCTTGCAAGCTGATCGAGTAGTGTACTGTAGTTGACCTCAACATATGGTGGTGTTACACTAATATAATCAAAAGAAGGATATCTACCTGGGGGAGGGAAGGTCAGAAAGTTGTAGTCAGATAACAGAAAAATAATTGCCGTTCAAATAAGCCAAATCTTATTTCAGCGATTTACCTCACACAAAATCTGACCATTTCAACACTATGCTGCCTAAAGTATAGGAGATACAGTTCTATCTTGCAGAAAATGTATCACAAGTCTACAAGCTCTGATGTTTTCTGCACAGCTGCACTTCTGGCATATATTACTGCTTTTATTGCGTAACAACACGTACATGAACTGTCTATCATAACTACGGTCATCACATCATTGTTTCAAATACTACTTGTACGCTATAGATCTGGTTGATATTTTCATTAACACATGAACTGCATCATAACAAGGATGTCAACGTGTCAATCTGCTAGGTTTTGTATTGCACGCATGCCTTCATAGAATATCTTTTCCTCCTTTGTTTACTTGCAATTGTCTTATTGTTCACCTCCTTAACTTAAGCTAGTGATGTTGTGCTTCCAAAAACACAAAAGCATACCTTTAGATTTTTCAGCATTGTCCAAGAAGTTCTCGACACGGAGCATATGTATGTGTGAAGTATCAAGAAATCCAGTACAGTCCAGATTAGGTCTAAGAACCTCAGAAATAACCCAAGGGTCCAACTCAACAAAATGTGCCTAGAGGAAAAAAAACAAAACGATGAACGGATGAATCACATTGTATCATTTGTATCATCTAACAAGTCAGAATTTACTACTTTTGTCTCTAACCTCAAAAGAGGTTTACACAGTTGTATCTGACAGAATTAGAAAGCTAACTCATAACTGTATGACTAGATTAATTCAGAATAGGTTTGTGCTCTCCTGCATAATTAGTGAATGATAGGCATGCATTCAGTACAAATAGTCATACACAAGAATTTCTGTGTACTTTACTTGAATCATTTCAAATTAAATTAATAACTTGCAAAGCTAGATTCAGCATCATAACATTTTCCCATCTGAATTGAGATACAAATGGGATGACAAGAATGATTCATTCTCTTCATAGCCGGGACCATGTTGATTTCTAGCATTCGCGACTAATAAATAAGAGCGCATACAAAATTGAATATGAGTTGACTGCAGATATACCTATGTACTCTAATTACTCTACACATAATTAGACCACATAGCACATAAATGGATGCTCAAGGGCTCACTACTCTGTGGAAGATACTCCGTATTACTTAGCAATTAAAAACCAATACACTACAACTTGATCTAGGAAAATGCATTTGAATATTTGGTTGTTCTATATTGATGTTTCGACTAAGATCCGGGGAAACCTGTGAACAGCCTCGGCTCATAGCTTCAATTCCTACAGATCCAGTACCACTGTACAAGTCTAACCACAGACCAGGTTTGAGTGAAGCAGGAGAACCACCAGCTGACTGCAGATCATAGCCAACAACCAACAAAGATCTATTAGTACATCCAGAAGATGAAACTTATACAACTGACATAATCAAATTAAGCTAAGTAGTACTTGTATAATGTCAAAGGCTGCTCCTCGGACAACTTCCATCATTGGACGGACATTCCTATCTTTTGGTGATAGTAGTTTTCTTCTGCGTACTTTCCCAGCTAGTACCTGAAAGAATCAAAAGAACTTTCAATCTAAAAATACCGCAGTGCTACATTACTTAGAGAGATTTGTAGGCCAAAGTGCATGAACAAGTTCGTGCAAATATCCTGCAGATTATACCCATCACAAGGACATGCTTACAGGATCCATGAAAAATGGTAGATCTACAATTCTGAAATTTATGACCACGTTAGCATACGATTTGGTTAGCCAGAAAAACAATGAGTTGTGCCAAACACCTGCCTTTCTTACAGAAGAGAAGTAGGCAACAGGTAGTGCATTCGCCATTAGTTTTAATGGTTGCTAATTAGTCACAAACAAATAGTGTCTTTTATTTACCCATGCATATGAACAAGAGTATGCTCTTTCTCAGAAGTTGCAGCCTTTACTTGATTTCATTTACAGAACCTACTCCCTCCGTCCCATAATATAAGAGCATTTTTGACACTACACTGGTGTCTAAAACGCTCTTATATTATGGGATGGAGGGAGTAACATATTTGTAGCAACAACATGGCTGCATCAGTCTCAACATTCATATCTGGATTCAACTTGCAACCCATGTCCACACCTTTAGCTCTGTTAAAAATGATATATACCGTGCATTCCAAGACCATACAAAAAAGTATGGTTTGACGCTTGCATAGTTTACAGATAAACCCATCATAAATGATTCGCAGGCACGATGCATCAGACCACCTGAGAAATGTTACATGTGTCTAGATGCAAGGACCACAAATCATGAGGCAAAGCAACACTTACATAAAACTCAAACTGTATCCATAGGGACTACACCACTACAATTCTGAAGCAAAATATATGTCCCCCAAGCAGTGGCCATGGTGCTATGCCACCACCATCACAGACATGTGGTCTCTCAATTCATCTCAAACAAAACGCAATGCACAGTGTGCAAGCATTAATATAATCACCAGAAGGTACCAGGATTAAGACCGGATTGAAGTTTTACTGAAAACGCATGAATGTACGAGCGCACTCCACAAGCATGCTAACAGGCAATGCCGCACTGGGAACATCATACACGAATGAGAACCTAGGACGCGGTTACGGTCCAAACCTGGAGCATCTTATGAGTCTCCCGGCGCTCCACCGGCCTGGCAGGAGCAACAGCGGCCTCCCCCTCCCCTCCCCCCGACCGCCGCGTCCGCCTCTCCCTCCTCCTCTCTTCCTGCAAAACAGAAAACCCACTCAAGTCAGCCCAGATGAGAGGGAGCGTAATACAACGAGAGCACAAAGGGGTCGATGGAGCAAACCCTGGGATCCGGCTCGGCATCTTCCTCAAAGTCGTCAGGGTTGAGGCCGTAACGCTCCAGGAAACGCCGGCGCTCCCTCGCCGCCTCCGACGCTGCCGCGCCCTTAGGAGCCGCAGAGGCGGCCACCCCGAGACGGCGAGCGGGGTAGCGGAGGGAGAGGCGCCTGTGGTTTGGACTGGGGAGCGACGGGAGGAAGGGGGCGGAGGCGACAGTGGAGGAAGCCATTGGCGAAGAGCGGTGGAAAACTGAAGCTTTTGCCGGGACGAGGGCGAGAGGGGATAAGGGGAGGTTTTTCTCTATCCGTTTGTTCAGATATTCTCAATCGTCTGATCGAATTTGGACGGTTCGGATAAACACAGTTCACATATTCAGGGGCTTATATAGAGAGGAAATTGCATCAATGCACTTATTGAAGGACTACTGTAAAAAAAATAGAATTCTGGGAATTTTCACTAACTAGATGGTACCCCGTACGTTGTTGCAGGAATTAGTTGAAATATATTCTAGTTAGATTTGGTTGTATGAAATATAATATTTGAACTAATAATATAAGAACTAACGCCGATAGGTGCTATATCTGGAGGTAGCCCTCCGACGTAGTAACCGTCACACCCTTGCCACTGATGGTTCTTCTTCGACCAATGAGCACTCTCTAACGAAGGCGATGCGCCGCCAGGCTTCGAGGAATCTGGACCCCACGATAGGTACATCCTCCTGCCAATCTTTTCTTTCTTTCTCAGATACTCGCATTTCTATTAGCTTAAAAAATATTGGTGTATCTATGGGTAAGAACGATAGTGAAATTAATCTGTCGATTGGGGTACTTAAACATATGGAGATTGACCGTTTAAAGGTTTCTCCGAAGTGTAATACCTCCATACCAAACCCCGAAATCGAGGATGATGATAAAGCGGACGCCAAATATGATGGTCCGCTTATCTCACACTTGGTTGGAGAGGTTACCGAGGTTGGTTTGGCTGACGCAAGACCTGGGTCCATGTTTTGTGACTTCACAGCGTCTTCACGAAAAACTAAATCACATTCCTCTAAAAAGAAACAAAAACGGCCCAAGAAGGAGAAAGGCTCCATTCCGACCCGAGTTTCCACATTAAAGGCATGTTTTGGAATAACAAAGGTCTCTCAGACTTGGCTAAACATAAACACGTGGGTGATTGTGTGCGCGAACACGGGTTGTATTTTGTAGCAATTTCCTAGGCTGATAAATGTGATTTTCGCCAGCATGTCCTCGATCACCTATCAGGTGGTTTCGACTACACATGGCATAGTCTACCAGCTCGTGGAAGGTATGGAGGAATCCTTCTTGGGATACACACCACGGCCATGGACTTACTGGCTTTTTCGACCGGTGATTTTCATATCAAATTTCACTTACGAAATAGAGCTAATAATTTTACATGGAGCCTGGTCGCAGTCTATGGGGTTGCCCAAGATGAATATAAATCGACTTTCCTTCGCGAATTGGTAAGCCTGTCCAAGGATAATCCTTATCCAATGCTTATTGGAGGGGACTTCAATATCTTTAGGTATCAACAAGAGAAAAATAATGACCGCTTCGACACTCATTGGCCTTTCCTATTCAATGCTGTCATAGACAGTTTGGATCTTCGCGAGGCCAGTATGTCAGCGCGGCAGTTCACTTGGGCTAATAACTGATCTGTGCCGACATACGAGAAGCTCGATAGGGTACTCATGAACACCGAATGGGAACTAAAATTTCCTTTGGTAACCGTGCGAGCCCTAGAGCGAATCGAGGCATTATCGGATCATGCACCCATCATTCTAGATTCTAACTCTACGAACCCACCTGCCCGTCGCCCTTTCAAATTTGAGTTGGGATGGCTACATCAGGATGGTTTTGTAGACATAATCAAGAATGTTTGGGAGAAGCCCGCTGTTGGTCATACGCCTATTCAGATATGGAACTTTAAAATAAGAGCCATGAGGCAATACCTCACTGGATGGGTGAAACACACCAACGAGATATATAAAAAAGAAAAACAACGGCTTTGTACCATTATTGATGACCTCGACAAGATTGCAGAGACGCGCAACTTATCTCATCAAGAGATTGAATTGAAGAATCAATCGAATGAGAAGGTTGTCCGTCTTTTGCGAGAAGAGAAGATCAAATACTACCAGAGATCCAAAGCTTATTTCATTTTGATGGGTGATAGTAATACAAGATACTTCCAATTGATCACCAATGGGCGGCACAGGAAGAAATGTATTTACAGTCTCCAAGAAGATGAGGGGCGGATCGAAGGTCAGGAGGAGCTCAAAAAGTATATCACCAAATACTACAAATCTCTGTTCGGAGCGCCGACTGAAGGGAACTTCACCCTCGACGAGACCCGAACAGATGATATTCCACAAGTCACGGCAGAAGAAAATGATTTCCTAACGGCACCATTCTCAGAAGAGGAGGTGAGAGCGGATGTGTTCCAAATGGAACATAACAAAGCTCCAGGCCCAGATGGTTTCCCCGCAGAATTCTATCAGAATTTCTAGGATATCATCAAGACTGACCTTTTGGAGTTGTTCAATTGTTTTCATGCCAACCGACTAGACCTATTCAGACTTAATTTTGGCGAGATTGTCTTGTTGCCAAAGATTAAGGAGGCCGAACGGATCCAACAGTTCAGACCTATATGCCTCCTTAATGTTAGTTTCAAGATTTTCACCAAAGTGGCTATGAATAGATTAAACTTGGTAGCTAACCTTGTTGTCCGGCCATCTCAAATGGCATTCATGCAAGGAAGAAATATACTCGATGGTGTAGTAATTTTGCATGAGACCATTCATGAGATGCATCGGAAAAACATGAGTCGGATAGTATTCAAGATCAATTTTGAAAAAGCCTATGACAAGGTCAAATGGTCTTTCCTCCAACAGGCACTAAGAATTAAAGGTTTCTTAGAGAAATGGCGCTAGTGGATCCAAAATTTTGTAACTGGAGGTAGTGTGGCCATCAAAGTCAATGATGATATAGGCCATTACTTTCAGACAAAAGAAGGACTACGACAGGGTGACTCCATGTCTCCAATATTATTTAACATTGTCGCTGACATGTTGGCTATTCTGATTGAGCGCGTCAAGCAGGACGGCCAGGCTGCCGGAGTAGTGCCACACCTTGTGGATGGTGGCCTCTCTATTCTGCAATATGTCGATGACACAATTCTGTTTATGGAACATGACCTGGATGAGGTTCGGAACTTGAAACTCTTACTTTCAGCGTTTGAGCAAATGTCGGGTCTCAAAATTAACTTCCATAAAAGCAAACTTTTTTGTTTTGGAGATGTTGTTGAGGCGGCTGCCGATTATGCTGACCTGTTTGGTTGCGCACACGGGCAATTCCTGATTAAATATCTGGGAATACCTATTCACTGTCGGCGACTTACCATTGCAGAGTGGAAACATGTAGAGGAGCGTTTAGAGAAACGTTTGAGTAGTTGGAAAGGCAAGATGCTCTCGGTTGGAGGACGGCTGGTTTTGATTAACTCTGTCCTCACAAATATGGTTCTCTATATGATTTCTTTTTTCCAATTCCCAAAAGGGGTGCTGCAAAGACTGGACTATTTTAGATCCAGATTCTTTTGGCAAGGAGATGGTGAAAAGAAAAGGTACATGCTGACCAAATAGAACGTGGTTTGTAGGCCGAAAGACCAAGGTGGCCTTGGAATTCATGACCTGCAGGTCAAGAATGTGTCCCTACTTAGTAAATGGTTGTTCAAACTTCTTACTAAGGATGGTGTTTGGCAAATCATGTTGCGCAACAAGTATCTAGACCAAAAGGCAGTGTCTCAAGCCTATTGTAAACTTGGCGACTCGCACTTTTGGGCTGGCCTAATGGCGGCAAAGAAACATCTCTTTCGCTTTGGGTCTTTCGCGATAAAGGATGGGTCGGAAATTCGTTTATGGGGAGACATATGTCTAGGCAATTCCAGTCTTCGAGAACAATACCCAGCCTTATACACCATTGCTCGCGATAGAAATAATACTATTGTGCATGTGCTCAGTTCGTCTCCACCGAATATTTCGTTCAGGCGGGACTTGATTGGCCCCCGACTTATGTCATGGCATAATCTTTTGTCCCGACTAGATTCGATTAACCCGACACAAGGCAGGGATGTTTTTCACTGGAACCTTACTACATCGGGGTCTTTCACAATAGACTCTATGTATCGTGCGCTAATGCATTCTGAGGTACCAGTGAGTAATAACAAGAAAATTTGGAAGTCGAAGATTCCACTAAAAGTTAAAATCTTCATGTGGTATCTTCGTAGGGGAGTTGTGCTAACAAAAGACAACCTTACACGACACAACTGGCCAGGAAGTAAGTAGTGTTGCTTTTGTCCTCATCATGAGACAATCAAGCACCTCTTTTTCTAATGCAAGTTTGCACGTTCTACATGGTCAGTCATCCAAATAGCGTCAAATTTTTATCCGCCCACAAGTGTTGCCAATATATTTGGTCATTGGTTGGACGGTATTTCAAATAAGTTCAAAACGCTAATAAGGGTGGGAGCGTATGTCGTACTTTGTTCGCTTTGGCTATGTAGAAATTATTTCATTTTTAAGGACAAAAATGCTTCTCCTCTACAGGTTATTTTTCGTTGTACGCACTTGCTTCGTATGTGGTCTACGCTACAATGACCGGAGCACCAACCGTTGTTCAAGGCGGTGTGTACGCGGTTAGAGCAGTCGACTATGGAGGTTTTTTCCCAACATGAGCGGCATCATAACCTCCGAATCGATCTACCTCCATTTTTGACATAGGCATAGTGTCGGTCTGTAGGACTCTACTATTGTCGACTTGTCATTTTTGTTACATTTTCTTTTGACACACTTTTGTTGTTTGGCTGTGTGCATCCTAGTTATCCAGAGGCCGGGTGATACTCATGATATTTTGTATCGGCTTGATGCTACATTTTGAGTTAATAAAAGCACCCTTTATCGAAAAAATTAGTTGAGTTTTCCCTCCCTACACAAAAGAAGAGATTAGATGTCTTTTTTGGTTATTCGGTTGACATGAAATCAAAAATTGGTGCCTCACTACAAAAAAAATATACTTCTGTGATGATACGTGTTTGTCACAGTAGGTCATGTTTTCTATCATGCATGTACATCCATGACAAATTTATGACAGAATCAAGATAGTCATACATGTGCTGTCGTAGAAGTGTTCCATGACATTACCAAAATTATCATCACGGAAGTGTCCACTTCCATGACGATAAATCGCGCGTCACAGAAGTGTTTTCGTCAAGGGTGACTGACACATGGCATCCACTGTAACGGAACGTCGTTAAGCTATCGGGTCCGGTTTTGGATCCGATGACCTGTTAACAGCCCCGACCAATGGGGATTTTCCATGTGTAAAATCATCATTGGCTGGAGGGAACATGTGTCGGCTCGCCGTTGGGACAGATGTCATCCACTCATTGGACCCAAAGCGCCTATGATACGTTGACACGTGGCACGACCCAACAGAGGCCCATTCCTGTGAAAAGGCCGGCCCGTTTGACTTGGTCAAAAGGTGGCGGGCCGGCCCACGGAAAGCCTGTTAACGACCTATTCGCATATAGCCCATTTACAGCCCGCTAACCCAGGGCCCGTTTATGACCTATCCGAATTAGGCCCAGTAGCGTCATCTGGGCCGTCCAGTATAATTCCAGCTTGTTTTAACTTCCGGCCCATGTATGGCCCATGACGTCTTTCAGCCCATATGAGGCCCTTAGTAACCCTCGGCCCATTAACAGCCCGTGGTAAAACTGACCTGTAATGAATAGTATATCACTTTATACCCATTAACGGCCCATTATACCATTGGGCCATTTCTAGCCCATGTTATCTTTCGGCCTTCTCAGGGCCCATTTATTCTTGGGCTCATTTCCAGCATTCGTTTACTTACGGCCCGTTACAGGCCTTTTCTGCTTGTGGGCCAAATTCAGCCCGTGGATACAGTCGGCCCGTTAATCTGTTGGGCCATTTTCATAGCATCATCAAATACGGCCGATTAACGACCCGTTATGGTCAGCCCATAAAACGTACGATTTCCACTCTAGCATGTTTACAGCCCCTTATACGGCCCGCACAAGGCCCATAGATGAGACGACCCGTAGAAGGCCCATTGACCCGACGGCCCACAGAAGGCCCATTGATCCGACGGCCCATGGATCCGCTGGCCCATGGATCCGACAGCCGCTAGAAGGCCCACGGATCCGACAGCCCATAGAAGGCCCACGAATCCGACGGCCACAGAAGGCCAGGGATCATCCGTCCCGTAGATGGCCCATGGAACGTACGGCCTGTGGAGGGCCATGGTCACTACAACGTTTGGGCGAGTTGGCCCCCGTTTGAATGATATAGCATATTCAAAGAATTATCCTACTATATACTATCACCTCTAAAAAACATACACTATACAATAAAGAGACTAAGGCATAGAAACATAGAATAATCCTACACTATACAATAAAGAAATTACAGCTGATTATACCCATTGGACATTATGGTTCGGCACCAATGATAATAAAGCATACACAAACAGCAAATTACATACACTGGGCAAATACAGCTCATACATCATGGACGCGCATCAACATAACTTATCATTTGAACTATAATCAGAAATAGGATTGGCCGGATTTAGATAGCACAAATTTCAGTCTGCAAAATCTCCAATTCCTTCGTTGTTACCTCAGTGTCTTGTTTCATTTTTTTGACTTCTGCATCTAATACCTGCATGTCCAGTCTCAACTTGTTGATTGTACGTTCAAAATCATGTACATGTTGTCTTGCCACCTCTAGTTGATGCTTGAGAACATCAACACAATCCAATTCCAATCCATAATCATTCGGTAACGTCCATGCCGCACTGCTCGCAGATCTTTGTGTTGATGTCACTTCATCCTTAAATGTTTCTGTAAGTACACATGACTAGGGCAAAAATATAGTTACAACAGTGAATCGAGCAAGACAGACTATTTTGTACATGGCAAAACAGGACTAACAATAATGTTACACGTCATGAAGCATAAGCAGGTGATATTTTAAAAATTATAAAAAAAAGGTAGTTTGTGCAGCCTACATACAGAAATCTCTCTTAGCTCACCAGAGGAGCATGATGTTGGGGCCAAATCCAAAACACAGACAAGTTACAAATTTAGACAACATGTTGCGTAGAAGTAAGCAAGCAGTTGGCCATTCTGTAGCTCAATTAAAGTCTTAGGGAGCATAATGAATAGCAGAGGATTTCATAGAAACATACTACAACAAGCAAAACTATGCAATCATTAGCCTAGTATAAACTAGATTGTGAGCCTCATTCAATAATAGTTGGTTAATAGACTTCAAAGCTTTAGGCACACTTCGGGAGAGTAATTAAATGGTAAGGCCTTTAACTATGTCGACTAATAGTTATACAAGTACCCAACATCATGCATCATTCTTTGGACATCTCATTAACTGAGGACAAATAAAGCAATTGAAAAGAGAAAATTAACTATGCCTGAAACAAACAAGGAATTGAACTATTGAGTTTGATACAGTGACTTACCTTAACAGGTTGAAGAGGCTCAGCGCAACTCCTACTTCTCTTGCAAGGCTCCTTCCTAACATCTTGTACTTGGAAATCCTCAATCTTATCTTCATTGCACCCCCTCTGCAAGGTGACACAAACTAGTTACTCGTCTCCTTGGAAGATAAATATGCATACTTTCCAGCCTGTGAACACAAAAGGATGAGATTATAACAAAACAACACCACATCATGAAACATGCCACATCTCTTGCACTTGCACACAATGAAATGAGCATTTACTATGTCTGCACTATGTAAAAACTAGGCATACCTTCGAACTGGATCTCCAGGTACTCTTGGAGAGCCTACTTTAGTGTACAGCCAAACCTTTATGTCACCTATGAGTTAGAAAAGGCCCCACTACAGCAGCCATTAGTGTTTAAATCGTTGACAAGCTCTGTTAGAGTGTTAGGTCAAGAATAGCAAGTAATCAAAGCAAACAGTCCTACTATGGTTGGCTGATGCAAACAAGCAATTTAACATATGTGTGAGCAAATTTTACATATCAAGAAAAGAAGCAAAGAAGGAGGCTTAAAGACCATCACTTGACTGACCAGATTTAATGGGCATTTAAACATCATGTGCAATGTATGAACTAACATAAACATTACATATTCCAGATTCTACAATGGAATGCACATGTATTAGGTTATGCCATGTATGATGATGCCTAAATGTACACTATAGCAGGCAGGAGTGATTCATCATTGCACACACAATTGAATTGCAGGTTAAGGGCCAGTTCTATTCCGCCTTTTCAGGGCTTATTGTCAAAATAGGCCATAAAAGATGTAAAGAAGTCATTTTTTAGTTATGGGCTTGGGCTTAACTAATTTCGCTTTGGAGGGGGGTGTTTCGGGTAGAACCTCACTAAAAATTGAAGGGAAGGGGAATAGTGAAATGACTCTGTTATTTGCCTATATTACACTCAAAATGTAACTGGTGATGCCCGCGTCACACCTCACCCTCAAGTAAAAACAAACACGCAAGCGTTCATTGCCCTGCCCGCTTGCATCTCATCTCCCCTTTCCCTCTACCTTGATCCCATGCCCGCAGCACTAGGGTTCCTCCAGCAAGTCATCGCCACTGGTCCCATCTGGCCTGGTCCTCGACGATGCTATGTCCAGCTAGGCTACATGGCCGGTGGGTAGGGGCAAATATCCCTGGCTGCTCCTCCCTCTGGTGCCGCCCCTCATTTTCATGGTCTCCAGCAACTGCTCCACTGGGCAGGCGCTGCACAACTATGGTTGATGCCACACTGCGGAAGAAGGCACCTTATTCCCCCTCCCCACCTCCCAAGCCGTGGCCTTGAGGTGCTGTTGAAGGATGAGCTCATCCAACAAGGTGAGGATCTCCTCTAATTTTTTGCCAAATTTTCATTCTGATCCACTACACGATGAATTGCTATGAGCTGCTTCTGCTGCTGCTATATGATGCATTGCTATGAGCTGCTCCTGCTGCTGCTATATGATGAATTGCTATGAGTTGCTACTGCTATATGATGAATTGCTATGAGCTGCTGCTGCTGCTATATGATGAATTGCTATGAGCTGCTGCTGCTATATGATGAGTTGCTATAAGCTGCTCCTGTTGCTGCTGTATGATGAATTGCTATGAGCTGCTCCTGTTGATGCTATATGATGAATTGCTATGAGCTGCTCCTGCTACTGCTATATGATGAATTGCTATGAGCTACTCCTGCTGCTGCTATATGAAGAATTGCTATGAGCTGCTCCTGCTGCTGTTATATGATGAATTGCTATGAGTTTCTCCTGCTGCTACTATATGATGAATTGCTATGAGCTGCTGCTGGTATATGATGAATTGCACACTGCTCCTGCTGTATGATGAGTTGCTGCTGCTATATGATGCTTTCAGGTGGTGTTGCTATATGATAATAACCAGCCACTTGGACCATCAAATTTCAATAAATAATTGTTCTTCATTTAAATGTGGGTCATGCGTTTTTTGTTTAAATTAGGCAATGGGATCTCTATGGAAAACATTGACCAAAGTAGATTGTGCCAAGTAGATGGTATTTTTATATTTGCATTTTGAGCAAATAGTGATGGCCCGTTTTCCTATCATATTAATTACTGCACTAGGTTCAACTTGTGATGTTTGCAAGTCAAATTAATTTTCATATGGGCAGCAAAATGAAAAAATATAATGCAATCTAGACTTTTCACTTATCATACCAAAGATAAGCTGAAAACGCAAGGAAAAGAACTGGTTGGCTTATTACATGGAGCTTATATTCATAGGTGCTTATTTTCTTAGGATAACTCGTAATAACTGTCCTTAAGAAACTTGGCCAATAGAACAGACATACAAATAACATGTCACGATGATTGCAATGGAGGAGTGACATACCATAGCACACTGTATAGGCTCACCGCTGGCTCTCCTTTTTTTGCGATGTTCCATGAAATTGCCACATAAATCTTGTACTTTTTCATTGTGTAACCCAATCTGCAAGTTGGCACGGCTAATTTCAGACATCTCTACATGATAATACATTGCATATCCCTTGCGCATATTTAACCACCAATTAATGATTGTGTGCGTAACATAAACTAGCCATGACTCTATGTGCTGGACTAGCAGACACTCTAAGGGAGCCTATGTAGTGTACTGGAATTCCTACATGCCACCTACGATTTTGTGTAATGTACTGCCTCAGTTCCTAAATATATGTCTATGTAGAGATTCCAGTATGGACCACATATAGATGTATATAGATGCATTTTTGAGTGTAGATTCACTCATTTTGCTCCGTATGTAGCCTATAGTGGAATCTCTAGAAAGACTTATATTTAGGAACGGAGGTACGAGGTAGTATCATGTATGACATCTACATATCTAATTTAGCAGCCAGTAGTAGAAATCATTATCTGCACAAAGGGATTACTGGTCGAAAATCCTAGCAAAGCATGCAGTCAGGCATAGAACAATACAAGAGAGAGAGAGACGCTTACAAGATCATAGCAATGCCTCGGTCCAGGATCTTGGTTGGCCAAGCTATTAGATCCAGAAGAAATATCGTCCTTGTAGTTTTTTCCAGCTGCATAATAGGTAGCAGCGACCTGTTAGTATATTTGAAGTACATCGGGCAGGTGATGTTGGACGGGTTTAAAGGTGACAAGTACCTAGGCCGTGGCGGGTGCTTGGCATCTTGCGAGACGGTGGGAATCAGGTTAGAAATGTCAAGGGTGATGACACTGCACTGGCTGTCGGGGTCCGGTAAGGAGATCTAGAACCGTCGAGTAGGGTGTTTATGGAGCGGCTCCGGTAGGGTGGACTACAGTGTGGGCGAAGCGGATCTATGGTCGTGGACGAGGGCATAGGTGAAGCTGCTTCGGTGGTTGGGTTAAGGATGGTGTCGACGATGCGGATCTGCGGCCATGGACGGGGCGTCAGAAGCTGCTCTCGTAGGTTGGATGAGGGTGAGAGGAAGCGGATCTGAGGCCGTGGACTTGTGAGTTGGCAAAGCGGCCCCGATAGGGTTGAAAATGGTATAGGCGAAGCTACTCTGGTGGGGTTGACGATGTTGTCGGCGAAGCGACTCCGGTAGGGTTGAGGAAGGTGTCGGCGAAGAGGATCAGAGGCCGTCGATGGGGGCGTCGGTGGGGCGGCTCCGGGAGGGTGTGGACGAAGCGTCTTTGGTGGGGAGTATGAATGAGCCGCTGCAGATGCGCTGTGGTTGACGAGAGTACCGACGAAGCAGATCCGGCGCCGTGGACAAGGCCGGCACTGAATGGGCTGTGGTACAGTGGTGGATGAGCAGTCTACTTGTTTCTAGGGGAGGTGGGAGGGGTAGATGCGGCCGCAGAAGCAGATACTATGAGGTGGACGCCGCTGGCAGTGAATGGGCTCTGGTACGCCGGTGGATGAGCAGCTAGGGTTTCGAGAGGGGAGGGGAGAAAGGCCGATGAAGTACGGACGGCGTGATGTGAGATGCTCTGGTGCTGTGGAGTTAGTCGTTTTTGCGAGAGGGGGAGAGGAAATGGGGGTGTCGTGTAGTGGGGGGAACCGGAAGTTACCAAAGCAGCCCTGATCTATTATGTAGATGAGGGCTGTATTGTAACTGTTGGTCTCCGTGCGCCAAGGACAAAAGGGGAATTTTACATGCTAAAGACTAAGGTGGCGGAAATTTTAGAAGGAGGCGGGAGATTTTGCCGTCCGCGGGATCATTCGTATCCAGTTTCAATTAATTTTGGACTGTGCTAGCGGGAAGGTCATGCGAGACTGTGGGCATGGGGCACGCGTCAGCAGTTAATAACTGGTGTGTCCACCCCAGAAAAAAAGACAATAACTCAAGATGATGCGTCGATAACTTGGATGTTGACATGGGCACAACCAATTGTACGGGTGTAGTGGCACGTTCACAAAAAAGGGATCAAACGCTCAGCTTATGTATTTCTCGTGTAAATAGATAATTTAGTGCAATTGGTTATTTACTTTAAACATAATGCATTGTCGTGTTAGTGTAGAGGCACACAAAAAGAAATGGATATTGTAGTCCGCTACTTAAAAGTGTTATCTCATATGATTACATAGCCTCCATTTCATAAATTGCGTACCCGTTGAATTCATATATGAATATTACATATGTTACTTCATAATAGAACCTTAAATCACCCAAGACTAATGATTTTGAATGCAAGAGTAACAATGGTGCATGTACATGATAGCTACATTGGTTGTTTGAAGAAACATGATTGTAACTTTGGCATGCACAACTAAAAAGGTTTATTTAAATAAAAAATGTGATATGTGAGTGTCCAATCTTTATAGGGTTGAATCGATATTATACCTTTGGCCACGATACGAAGTAGATATTGATTTATGTTCAAGCGATGCACGTCCACGATCGCTAGATAGTGATACGTGAATGAATTGTGCAATCTCTCTCACACGCATACATATCTCATTTCCCTGTGGTCATCGGAATCACACACGCGCACTTCGTGTATTTATTTCCCTCTGTCAAGGTTAGAATTCATCTTTCTACCCCGTCCTACAAGTCTCTCACACAGAAACACACACACTCTCTCTGTCGAACACGCCCACCCTTTAATTCCGCCCACCCACAACCATTAATGTCTCAAAGTATAATAATGTCCCTCACACATATGCCTAAGGTTAACTCGAGTTCCGAAACCATATGAATACATACAATGGGATTCCAATAGAGCACCTTTTGTTTTGAGATTTCGCCCTCTCTCTCTCTCCCACACATTGTTTCTTGCTTCATTTTTTCCGGCACTTGCATGCACACAAATTTGTTTATCTTCGTTGTGACGCCCCCAATTTAACCGTACACTAATCATGCACGCAAATGTGTACGATCAAGATCAGGGACTCACGGGAAGATATCACAACACAACTCTAAAACATAAATAAGTCATACAAGCATCATAATACAAGCCAGGGGCCTCGAGGGCTCGAATACAAGTGCTCGATCATAGACGAGTCAGCGGAAGCAACAATATCTGAGTACAGACATAAGTTAAACAAGTTTGCCTTAAGAAGGCTAGCACAAACTGGGATACAGATCGAAAGAGGCGCAGGACTCCTGCCTGGGATCCTCCTAAACTACTCCTGGTCGTCGTCAGCGGGCTGCACATAGTAGTAGGCACCTCCGGTGTAGTAGTCGTCATCGACGGTGGCGTCTGGCTCCTGGGCTCCATCGTCTGGTTGCAGCAATCGAGTAGAGATAGGGGGAAAAGGGGGAAACAATGCAACCGTGAGTACTCATCCAAAGTACTCGCAAGCAAGGAGCTACACTACATATGCATGGATATATGTGTAAAGGGCCATATCAGTAGACTGAACTGCAGAATGCCAGAATAAGAGGGGGATAGCTAGTCTTATCGAAGACTACGCTTCTGGTCACCTTCGTCTTGCAACAGGTAGAAGAGGGTAGGTTGAAGTCCTCCAAGTAACATCACATAGCAATAATCCTACCCGGCGATCCCCTCCTCAATGCCCTGAGAGAGAGCGACCACCGGTTGTATCTGGCACTTGGAAGGGTGTGTTTTAAAGTATCCGGTTCTAGTTGTCATAAGGTCAAGGTACAACTCCAAGTCGTCCTGTTACCGAAGATCACGGCTATTCGAATAGATTAAACTTCCCTGCAGGGGTGCACCAACTTACCCAGCACGCTTGATCCCATTTGGCCGGACACACTTTCCTGGGTCATGCCCGGTCGCGGAAGATCAACACGTTGCAGCCCCACCTAGGCACAACAGAGAGGCCAGCACGCCGGTCTAAACCTAAGCGCACAGGGGTCTGGGCCCATCGCCCATAGCACACCTGCACGTTGCGTACGCGGCCGAAAGCAGAACTAGCCCCCTTAATACAAGAGCAGGCTTACGTTCCAATCCGGCGCGCGCCACTCAGTCGCTGGCGTCACGAAGTGCTTCGGCTGATACCACGACGCCGGGATACCCATAACTACTCCCACGTAGATGGTTAGTGCGTTTAGGCTCATAGCCGACTCAGATCAAATACCAAGATCTCGTTAAGCGTGTTAAGTATCCGCGAACGCCGAACAGGGCCAGGCCCACTTCTCTCCTAGGCGGTCTCAACCTGCCCTGACGCTCCGCCACAAAGATCCACTCGCGGGTGCTCCACCAGCCGACCCGTCTTTAGTCACCACATGTATCATGTATAAGTATATAGTATATACCCGAGATCACCTCCCGAGTGATCTCGGCCCAATAGTATAGCACGGCAGACGGACAAGAATGTAGGGCCACTGATGGAACACTAGCATCCTATACTAAGCAGTAGGATAGCAGGTAATGGTAACAACAGTAGTAGCAAGGACAGGCTATGCATTAGGATAGGAATAACGGAAAGCAGTAACATGCTACACTACTCTAATGCAAGCAGTATAGAGAAAAGAGTAGGCAATATCTGGTGATCAAAGGAGGGGGCTTGCCTGGTTGCTCTGGCAAGAGAGAGTGGTCGTCAACACCGTAGTCGTACTGGGTAGCAGCGGCGTCGGTCTCGTAGTCTACCGGAAAGAAGTAACGGAGGGGGAACACAATAAATAACAGAGCAATCAAATTATAACATGACAAACATGGTGCTAGAGGTGATCTAACGCAGGGATAGGTGATACCGGCGAAGGGGGGAAACATCCGGGAAAGTATTCCCGGTGTTTCGCGTTTTCGGACAGATGAACCGGAGGGGGAAAGTTGCGTGTTTGCTATGCTAGGGATGTGTAGCGGACGAACGGGCTGCGTATCCGGATTCGTCTCGTCGTTCTGAGCAACTTTCATGTATAAATTATTTTCATCCGAGCTACGGATTATTTTATATTAATTTTTAAAGTTTTAATTCATTTTCTAGAAATTACTAGATTTAATTTAATTCGAAATTATAACAGTAATTATTTTTGTCTCCTAGTGTTACTCTAGCCTATGAGTATGCCAGTGGGGCCAGCGGGGTGGGTTGACCTAATCAAAGATTGAATAGTCAAAAGATGAATAGTGTAGGCTGGTCCCATATGCCATTGTCTCAAATGATAATAAAACAACTCACTAATTTAATCAAGGGGGAGTCCCACATGTCATCTACTAGTAGATAACCTAACTACTAATTAATCCTAAACTAATTGGACATGGCTGGAAATTAGTCACGGCCGGCCACACACACAGAATACACATACGCACACACACGGAACACATAGCTAGGGGGTTACTTCTGTGTTCCCTGTTAACACAACAAAGCATTTTGCAATTTTCATAGGATTTAATCCAGGCATCGAAAGGATTTGGTCCAGTGGGATAAAATGGAGTTTGTCATGTGTACTTTCTACTCATATTATTTTTACTCATGTTAGCACTTGATGAGTTGTTGTTTAGGGGCTGTCCAGAGAGCTAAACAGCATAGCAGCGCAAAAGCTAGCTACTACTACAGTAACTGAATGTTACTGTAGCAGAGCAGCATCATAGTAGCAACCAGCGGCGGCAGTAGTAGTAAGCAGCAGCAGATTCAGCAGAGCAGCAGCGGTGCGTGAGCAGCAAGCACGCAGCAGCAGAGAAGGCACGGGGCTAGGTGAAGGCACGCAACGGCAGCGGCCGCAAGCAGCGTGCGGGCCGGTGGGCGCGTGGCCGCGGTGCTATGCGACCATGGCGCGCGGGCGCGAGGCAGGGGAGCGGCTGGACGGCAGCAGGCGGGGCGGGCATTCATGGGTGCCGCAGGGGCGCGGACGGATGCGGCAAGGGCTCGGGGGAGCGTGGCCAGGAGCGCGGAGTGCGAAGCTCCGAACATGACGGCCTAGCACGGGTGGGGACTCCTACGGCGAGGGATTCGAAGGGGAAAGGCAGGGAATCGGCAGAGGGGCTCACCGCGGAGGCACACGGAGGCCCGGCGAGTGACTAGGAGCAGCAGGGGATGCTCAAATCGAGGAAGATTGCCGGCGACTGGAGGTTGAAGACGATCCCGATCCGGTCGAAGCAGAGGCGCCTAACTCCAACGGGTGGCACCAGAAGACGAGGAGGGCGATGGCGAAGCTCGTGAACACGTCGGCGAGGCGAAGGGGGCTCGGTGGCCGCGTGGGCGTGCTCGACAAGGCCCAGGGAGGGCGTTGGCCATGGCCACGGTGGAGCGACGGCGGTGGCAGCGCTCGATGGATCTGGAGGAGGGGGAAGGGATAGGAGTGGGGGCGAGTGGAGCAGAGCACGCAAGTGGGAGGCGAGGGGGCCGAGGCGTCGGAGAGCTGGCGGCCTTATCCTCCTCCCAGCGTCGCCGGCGAGGCGGTCGGGTGGGAGCGCGTCCAGGCGCCCGGTCGGAGGAGCAGTGAGAGGAGGGGATCGACCGCGGGTGTGGGGGGTGGGCTGGGCCGGCTCTAGTGGCTTGGGTCCAGTGAACAGGGGGCTTGTTTACCTTTAAAAAAATCCTTTTACCTTTTGTTTACTTTTCTTTTATTGTCTATTAGTTTCCTATTTTGTTTACTAATTATTTTATTTTTATAAAATATAAAAATAGTACCTAAACTAGCATTACCAAATATACCACTGCCAATATTATTTTGGCATTTAATTAAAATAGTTTGTAACCTTATAACTTGAAAAGGTATTTAATTAATTGTTCAAGTTGCTGTTTTAGTTAATTTAGGGCATTTAAATATTTTATAAAAATGTGGTTTCTCCACCATTACTACTTACGATTTATTTGACACAACCTAAACATTTTAGTTTTAGTTTCTGAAAACTTTTGTTGTTTGCCTTTAATTCAATTTTGAAGTTGGATCGGTTTCGAACTAATGCGAGGTTAGCAACAGTAATCGTGTGACGTGGCACCATTAACATGCGATTACTGTAGCCTAATTATCTGGGCATCACAATTCTCCTCCACTACAAGAAATCTCATCCCGAGATTTAAGAGGTAGTGAAAGGGGGAAGGTTTGGTAACGAATCTAGCGGGTCTTCTCATTCTGCCTTGCTCTTCTCAAAGAGGCCAGTCCAATACATTGATGTCTTCATTTCTCTGTTTCAGGTCATGATAATGCAGTCGGCATCCTTTCCTCAGGAACTCCATCGTACTTACGAGAGAATAAAGGGTGGGTATTCCGGGAGAACAGACCTCTGCAAGGTCAACTATCTGGTCGATAACATCGAGGGAGGTGTCGGAAGTAACTCTCGAATTTAAACTTAAGAAAATATTGAGAGTAAAGTAAGAAGGTACCATGAGAAGTTTCCAATGGGCAGGCAATCGTTCAATGGCCTAATCAGAAGGTGAAAGGGGTTCAGAGCAACGAGAATAGGTATTGCGCCTCATGCCAGAATAGATCACTAGACAAGTGGTCTGTGAATTACATACGAAGTCAAGCGCGAGGAACAACCTTGGGAACATGTGGTGTACAGGAGAGTCAGGTTTCGATCCTGTGGAACTGTGGGTTATGGGCCCACCATGTTGGTTAAAAGTAGGAAGGGCGCTGACATCTCGCACGGTCAGGGTGGCAAGGCATGTCAAAGGATAGCCTGTCAGTTATGTCGGCAACAACATCGGTACCAAGGGCGAGGAACGAAGAGAACCATTTTCCTGCTCGTTGAAACGAGGCGGACCAATAGGGAAAGTTCTCGTCCATCGGTGGTTACCGGAAGTCATCAACAGTAGAAACAGGGTCTTGCTGACAGAGTTGTACACCGAGGTGCTTCCATAAGCAGTGAATTATTACCGCTTATACAATATAGATCACAAGAAGGTTTAAACAAACCAATGGAAAGGGAAAAGTGATTATCAGGTTTTAAACAGAACAATGGAAAGGAAAATGTGTTTAAACACATATTTCAAGGGTATATTCTTCCCAAGGACAAGTAGAACATATTATCCATCACAGGATATAATGTAGAAAACTCTTTAGTTAGGGGAGAGACTTTTCATGACATTACCCGTACAACGGTGTTTGGATAATTGAGCAGGAAACATTTAGCATTGGGCTTCAAATGGTCTTGTTGAAAATTGAAGTACCATAGGCATGCTCCGAGAAAGCATTGACATGGTCATCAGTTGAAGATCAGACTTTGGAAACACAAAGGATCCATCAGGAATAACTTGTAGAATAAGTCTTACAATTTCCTCATGGAAGAATGGATAACCTTGCCGAAAAGGAATCTATAACAATATGGCCAACCGGCCAGGTGTGCTAGGCACGACACCACCTTACCGGGTCACATAAGACCAATGTTATAACTCTTGGAAATATGTTCCAACCATCATATCTGATCAAGATTCAGATCTGATTGGTGTTAGGATAACTCAGATTCAGGATGCCTAAGAAGAAAGGTGCAACACAAATTGTCGAGATGACATTGTAAGGTTCTCAGGGAAATGAACTATGGAAACGAGTTACAAGGCAAGAGTTCATCATTAAAACAGGGAGAGGGTGAGGAGATGGCTGATGGACTCGATGACAATCCGTCGAGATTCTCAAAAGATGGATCTCCCCAATTATGTGAATAAGGAGATAACATTTGTTAATTCTAAATGGTATAATGATGTATGCTCGAGGAAAACATACACAATTTAAACATTGGTTTAAAGCAACAGGGTTGCTGGAAGTTTTGAATTCACACATCATAGTTCATTTGTCGGTATTCCGGTTAGGAACAACACGAGGACCCAGAAGGAATGGTGATGGTGATAAGCATTACTCGTATCAAGAATTCTCAGGAGGTGGTGAAATTCTCACGACATTCTTGCCATAAAATGTGGTAATATCCAAGGTAAAGAAGAACAATGTTGGGTAACAAGGAATCTCAAGGTATAACACAAAACATGAACAAGTTTGTGTTGAACAAAAGGCAATAAGTGGTCGATGATAACACAAATCATCGAGGGCAAGGATGGTATTTCTCATCATGAATTCGATTGGTATCCTGGAAGGAGTTAAAATTATGATGATGATCACAACAAATTTTGTCGAGAGGCTCCATGAGGATGCAATCGCTTGGCGTTGACATCAAGCCAAGGGGAATGGTGAAGCAAAAGGTTATTATAACCATAGATAAGATGCCATCTCAGAATTCAGAGTTGTCTCTCAAGACAAACAATATGATGGTGAAAGTTCGATGTAAGCTTAGAGCACTGTCGGGATTGTATCTCGAGGATGAAGGACATAGGTAGAATGGTCAAGCAGTCAGCCTGACGATGATGATGTGGTCAATCAGCTGGGAATGACACGATCGAGTACAAACCCGTATGCATTGAAGATTACTAAGAGTAGTTGAATCGCAGTGCGGACTCAATTCAGTTATTGATGTCTTTGAGTGTTAAATTACTCAGAGCTCATGACAAATTGGAATCAATGAGAATGTAGCACTTGATGAAGAACTCATAAGAGGTTATGCAGTTCCGTGATAATCTTGAGATACCAGGGGGTAATACTCGACGACAGATCATAGTAGTGGTTGGACTAAGGTAATGCTCCGCAGAAGACAAGTGCTTAAATTTGCCCGTGAAATGGGGTCAAAGAAGAACATATGGCCGAAACCACGATTGCAAAAGGCGGGATCCCAGATATAAGAACTTATACCAAGGGAAATATTAATTTAAGAGAAGCTTTAATGATAAGATCTACATCGTGACCATGGGCATGAACACAAGGTTCAAGGTCGACTCCCATTCTTCAATGCATAACCTCTCATTCACTGCTCTAGATAAAAATGATTTCAGTGTCAAAACCTACTTGGTGAATTACCAGAGGAGTATGACCCGTGAAAACTTTCGGGTTCACACATATTAAGAAAGACATAGGTTCAACCCGTCAGGGTATCATGGAAACATATACCACAAGCTTCAATCGTAAATACCACCAGCTCGAAAACAGAGCATGGTTGATAAAACAGAGGATACAATTTACCAAAAGCATTATGTATCAGAGGAAAGGCTTAGGAGGTTATTGAATAAGGAGGACACTGTCAAATAATAATCTAATAAAGGATCCGACGGTCCATAGCGGAGCTGATGTGAGCATCGGCACACAATCAGTTGAAGAAAGGATGCAAGGGCATCAGATTATAGAACACCTGAATGATTCGATGCTTAGATATCAAAGGAATTACGATTTCCAAATAGAAGGATCATAAGCAGACGCTCTGATCAAGGGTGGATAAGTTCAATAGACCTAAGGGTACAATTGACGACAAACAGAATGGTCGAGAACAAGCTCATGTTCAAAAATGACGTCTGAGCCAGAAAGATAATTTGAAATGATCAACTGATGATTGTGTGCATTCGCACTCATGTTGAATCAATAGGATCAAAATGACGGTTTCTAAGGATACTGACGAATATTGTCAGACATATGGAAAGCATCCATAATGCAAGCAGACAAGTATTGCAGAGCAATAAGCTACTAAGGATTTTTGGAGGAGCGAATAGTATTTCGAAGACCATTGTGAAACACATGAACAACTGGGGGATGAGCGGATACTCGATAAGTGCGAGAATTACCCATAGGGGTACTCAGGTGAGAAAGAACAGCAATGCAGTAAGCTTAAAGGATTATCAAAACATCGACGAGTATTTCGGGGTATCTTGTAATAACAAGACCAACTGGGGATGAAAGTAAGAATAACAACTGCAAGTAGTTATCCATAAGGGTTGATGGTGGAAGGGGAAATGCAAACGCGATGAACACAAGTTCTCGGGTTAACAACGGAGAGTATCTTCAGGGTCTTCACGTGCAGCAGACGATCATCAGTAATAAGGGGTTCTCCGGGTGAAAGTGATAACAAGATACTAATGTTAGATTTAGCAAAATTCATTTAAGCCGAATAGAAGAGAGATCAGAATCCCAGAGTAAAGACGAGGAGTAAAAGATCCTAATACCACCCAAATGGCGACGTGGGCCCATGGGCCGCACAGCCATGTTAGTAAAACAATTTTCAATGTCTAGACTCGACTTCGGCCAAGGAGTTGGAAAGGGGATTCCTACAGGCAGTCGGCTCTGATACCAACTTGTGACGCCCCCGATTTAATCGTACACTGATCATGCACGCAAATGTGTACGATCAAGATCAGGGACTCACGGGAAGATATCACAACACAACTCTAAAACATAAATAAGTCATACAAGCATCATAATACAAGCCAGGGGCCTCGAGGGCTTGAATACAAGTGCTCGATCATAGACGAGTCAGCAGAAGCAACAATATCTGAGTACAGACATAAGTTAAACAAGTTTGCCTTAAGAAGGCTAGCACAAACTGGGATACAGATCAAAAGAGGCGCAGGCCTCCTGCCTGGGATCCTCCTAAACTACTCCTGGTCGTCGTCAGCGGGCTGCACATAGTAGTAGGCACCTCCGGTGTAGTAGTCGTCATCGACGGTGGCGTCTGGCTCCTGGGCTCCATCGTCTGGTTGCATCAATCGAGTAGAGATAGGGGGAAAAGGGGGAAACAATGCAACCATGAGTACTCATCCAAAGTACTCGCAAGCAAGGAGCTACACTACATATGCATGGATATATGTGTAAAGGGCCATATCAGTAGACTGAACTGCAGAATGCCAGAATAAGAGGGGGATAGCTAGTCTTATCGAAGACTACGCTTCTGGTCACCTTCGTCTTGCAACAGGTAGAAGAGGGTAGGTTGAAGTCCTCCAAGTAACATCACATAGCAATAATCCTACCCGGCGATCCGCTCCTCAATGCCCTGAGAGAGAGCGACCACCGGTTGTATCTGGCACTTGGAAGGGTGTGTTTTAAAGTATCCGGTTCTAGTTGTCATAAGGTCAAGGTACAACTCCAAGTCGTCCTGTTACCGAAGATCACGGCTATTCGAATAGACTAAACTTCCCTGCAGGGGTGCACCAACTTACCCAGCACGCTTGATCCCATTTGGCCGGACACACTTTCCTGGGTCATGCCCGGTCGCGGAAGATCAACACGTTGCAGCCCCACCTAGGCACAACAGAGAGGCCAGCACGCCGGTCTAAACCTAAGCGCACAGGGGTCTGGGCCCATCGCCCATAGCACACCTGCACGTTGCGTACGCGGCCGAAAGCAGAACTAGCCCCCTTAATACAAGAGCAGGCTTACGTTCCAATCCGGCGCGCGCCACTCAGTCGCTGGCGTCACGAAGTGCTTCGGCTGATACCACGACGCCGGGATACCCATAACTACTCCCACGTAGATGGTTAGTGCGTATAGGCTCATAGCCGACTCAGATCAAATACCAAGATCTCGTTAAGCGTGTTAAGTATCCGCGAACGCCGAACAGGGCCAGGCCCGCCTCTCTCCTAGGCGGTCTCAACCTGCCCTGACGCTCCGCCACAAAGATCCACTCGCGGGTGCTCCACCAGCCGACCCATCTTTAGTCACCAGATGTATCATGTATAAGTATATAGTATATACCCGAGATCACCTCCCGAGTGATCTCGGCCCAATAGTATAGCACGGCAGACGGACAAGAATGTAGGGCCACTGATGGAACACTAGCATCCTATACTAAGCAGTAGGATAGCAGGTAATGGTAACAACAGTAGTAGCAAGGACAGGCTATGCATTAGGATAGGAATAACGGAAAGCAGTAACATGCTACACTACTCTAATGCAAGCAGTATAGAGAAAAGAGTAGGCGATATCTGGTGATCAAAGGGGGGGGCTTCCTGGTTGCTCTGGCAAGAGAGAGTGGTCGTCAACACCGTAGTCGTACTGGGTAGCAGCGGCGTCGGTCTCGTAGTCTACCGGAAAGAAGTAACGGAGGGGGAACACAATAAATAACAGAGCAATCAAATTATAACATGACAAGCGTGGTGCTAGAGGTGATCTAACGCAGGGATAGGTGATACCGGCGAAGGGGGGAAACATCCGGGAAAGTATTCCCGGTGTTTCGCGTTTTCGGACAGATGAACCGGAGGGGGAAAGTTGCGTGTTTGCTATGCTAGGGATGTGTAGCGGACGAACGGGCTGCGTATCCGGATTCGTCTCGTCGTTCTGAGCAACTTTCATGTATAAATTATTTTCATCCGAGCTACGGATTATTTTATATTAATTTTTAAAGTTTTAATTCATTTTCTAGAAATTACTAGATTTAATTTAATTCGAAATTATAACAGTAATTATTTTTGCCTCCTAGTGTTACTCTAGCCTATGAGTATGCCAGTGGGGCCAGCGGGGTGGGTTGACCTAATCAAAGATTGAATAGTCAAAAGATGAATAGTGTAGGCTGGTCCCATATGCCATTGTCTCAAATGATAATAAAACAACTCACTAATTTAATCAAGGGGGAGTCCCACATGTCATCTACTAGTAGATAACCTAACTACTAATTAATCCTAAACTAATTGGACATGGCTGGAAATTAGTCACGGCCGGCCACACACACAGAATACACATACGCACACACACGGAACACATAGCTAGGGGGTTACTTCTGTGTTCCCTGTTAACACAACAAAGCATTTTGCAATTTTCATAGGATTTAATCCAGGCATCGAAAGGATTTGGTCCAGTGGGATAAAATGGAGTTTGTCATGTGTACTTTCTACTCATATTATTTTTACTCATGTTAGCACTTGATGAGTTGTTGTTTAGGGGCTGTCCAGAGAGCTAAACAGCATAGCAGCGCAAAAGCTAGCTACTACTACAGTAACTGAATGTTACTGTAGCAGAGCAGCATCATAGTAGCAACCAGCGGCGGCAGTAGTAGTAAGCAGCAGCAGATTCAGCAGAGCAGCAGCGGTGCGTGAGCAGCAAGCACGCAGCAGCAGAGAAGGCACGGGGCTAGGCGAAGGCATGCAACGGCAGCGGCCGCAAGCAGCGTGCGGGCCGGTGGGCGCGTGGCCGCGGTGCTATGCGACCATGGCGCGCGGGCGCGAGGCAGGGGAGCGGCTGGACGGCAGCAGGCGGGGCGGGCATTCATGGGTGCCGCAGGGGCGCGGATGGATGCGGCAAGGGCTCGGGGGAGCGTGGCCAGGAGCGCGGAGTGCGAAGCTCCGAACGTGACGGCCTAGCACGGGTGGGGACTCCTACGGCGAGGGATTCGAAGGGGAAAGGCGGGGAATCGGCAGAGGGGCTCACCGCGGAGGCACACGGAGGCCCGACGAGTGACTAGGAGCAGCAGGGGATGCTCAAATCGAGGAAGATTGTCGGCGACTGGAGGTTGAAGACGAGCCCGATCCGGTCGAAGCAGAGGCGCCTAACTCCAACGGGTGGCACTAGAAGACGAGGAGGGCGATGGCGAAGCTCGTGAACACGTCGGCGAGGCGAGGGGGGCTCGGTGGCCGCGTGGGCGTGCTCGACAAGGCCCAGGGAGGGCGTTGGCCATGGCCATGGTGGAGCGACGGCGGTGGCAGCGCTCGATGGATCTGGAGGAGGGGGAAGGGATAGGAGTGGGGGCGAGTGGAGCAGAGCACGCAAGTGGGAGGCGAGGGGGCCGAGGCGTCGGAGAGCTGGCGGCCTTATCCTCCTCCCAGCGTCGCCGGCGAGGCGGTCGGGTGGGAGCGCGTCCAGGCGCCTGGTCGGAGGAGCAGTGAGAGGAGGGGATCGACCGCGGGTGTGGGGGGGTGGGCTGGGCCGGCTCTAGTGGCTTGGGTCCAGTGAACAGGGGCTTGTTTACCTTTTAAAAAAATCCTTTTACCTTTTGTTTACTTTTCTTTTATTGTCTATTAGTTTCCTATTTTGTTTACTAATTATTTTATTTTTATAAAATATAAAAATAGTACCTAAACTAGATTACCAAATATACCACTGCCAATATTATTTTGGCATTTAATTAAAATAGTTTGTAACCTTATAACTTGAAAAGGTATTTAATTAATTGTTCAAGTTGCTGTTTTAGTTAATTTAGAGCATTTAAATATTTTATAAAAATGTGGTTTCTCCACCATTACTACTTACGATTTATTTGACACAACCTGAACATTTTAGTTTTAGTTTCTGAAAACTTTTGTTGTTTGCCTTTAATTCAATTTTGAAGTTGGATCGGTTTCGAACTAACGCGAGGTTAGCAACAGTAATCGTGTGACGTGGCACCATTAACGTGCGATTGCTGTAGCCTAATTATCCGGGCATCACATTCGTGATGCTTTAAGTATGCCTCGCACTAATGCTATCTACCTATCCCTGGATATAGCTAGATATGTTTCACACAAACTCCTTCTCCCTACTAGCAAGATGCCCATGTGTTGCACCGAACATCAAGATGCATTTGTATGAGTAGTTTATCTTGTGGGAGAAAAGGATGAACGAGGGAATGCCTTATTTGCAAATGCGGAGAGGAGTGTGGGTATCTTTTTTGCAAAATTGCCACAGTTTCCTTCCTATCCGTCGGGTATAAATCGGATGGCCTATATTGCAGGTTGGCAGGAACACCATCATCACCAACTCTGTTTTTATAAGAGTAGGGATATGTAATTGTCACTGCCCCCCCCCCCCCGACACACACACCCACACCCACACAACCACAGACACACACTTCCCAACACCGAAGGAGTAGGGTGACACCCCAATCTTTATACTAATCTATCGACTGGCTTCTCTCTCAAACACACACACACACTACCCTACACCGAAGGAGTAGGGCGGCACCTCGATCTTGATAGTAATCTATCTACTCCTCTTTCAAACACGCACACATACATACACACACACTCGCTAGTTGTGCCTCCGTGCCTATCGCACACACTCTCGATACGTCTTTCTCTCCCTCCCCCACCCCAACAATGACAGCAGAAGGGTGACAACTCAATCTGATCGTAATATGTCAATTGGTTTCTCTCTAGAACATTGTGTCTCTGCGCCTCGCTCAGTAGCCCCCTCGATATGTAGACTTCTCGCGCGTGCACAGTTGTAGTGATGATGACGCTGAACCCAGTGTGCCTCGTTTTTACCGGCCTCATGTGATAGTTTTCACCCTGTTTTCTATTAATTAACAAGGCAACCTTTTCTTTGTTACTACTAGTGAATCCGAAATCATTCGGGGTAGGCATAAAATATATCACTTCAACCCAATTATCGCAGTAACTATTTTAAAAGAAACTAGCTAGATGCCCGTGTGTTGCACGGAACATAAAGATGCATTTGTATGAGTAGTTTATCTTGTGAGAGAAAAGGATGAATGAGGGAATGCCGTATTTGCGAACGTGGAGAGGGGTGTGTGTTTTTTTTGCAAAATTGCCATAGTTTTCTTCTGTAACGACCAAACCTCGAAGGATTTGAGTCTTTGTGCTTGTCGTGCTAGTCCCTGGATCGAACTCGCTAGCACACACAGTATAGATGAATACCAGAATAGCAAGTGCATCATTTATTACATCGTATGATCCAGAATATATAAAATAAAACAATCTGCATAACACTTGGTTAGCTTTATTCAATCAAACATCATAAAGTAGCAGAAAATAACGATGAGTCCCATCATAGCCCACTGGCGATGCTGAGTGCAGACTCGCGACCCTAACGGTACCTTACTCTTTGCCAGAATATCCTGCAATATGAGACGTTGCAGCCATAGGTCAATACTGTGAATGTATTGGCAAGTTACACAGGAGTAATAATAAAGCAGACCTACATGTATATGCATAGTATATCAAAAGGAAGGCTTGAGGGTTTATTTTTGCAGAAAGTTGATTTTATCCTAACTACCTAATAGTCATATTTAATTTAGTTCTTTTATTACTACAAGTAAATACACAAGGTTGAGTTGGCAAAATCAACTCCAACCTACCCATTATTAAGTGGCCCAACAAATTTATTAAGTGACACATCTGTCAAGATCATCCAACAACTGTAATGGCATAGTCACTCAAAGTTACCCATAACCGGGGGCACGACTAATCATGATTAGTTTTATAATACTTTGCAGAGTTTAGTACGCTTTACCCACTGGACCCAACCCGAAGATTGAGACGAAGTCTTTCAGAAGCAGTCCCCTAGTCCCAACAGGAGGCCCATCCCAACTATTATATCTACATCTGCTGGCACATCCGGGTAAGGGTTTCTGATGTCTACTAAACAACCTTCTTCTTGTAGACGTTGTTGGGCCTCTAAGTGCAGAGGTTTGTAGGAAAGTAGCAAATTTCCCTCAAGTGGGTGACCTAAGGTTTATCAATCCATAGGAGGCGTAGGATGAAGATGGTCTCTCTCAAGCAACCCTGCAACCAAATAACAAAGAGTCTCTTGTGTCCCCAACACACCCAATACAATGGTAAATTGTATAGGTGCACTAATTCGGCGAAGAGATGGTGATACAAGTGCAATATGGATAATAGATAATGGTTTTTGTAATCTAAAAATATAAAAACAACAAAGTAACTAATGATAAAAGTGAACACAAACAGTATTGCAATGCATTGAAACAAGGCCTAGGGTTCATACTTTCACTAGTGCAAGTCCTCTCAACAATAATAACATAATTGGATCACATAACTATCCCTCAACATGCAACAAAGAGTTACTCCAAAGTCACTAATAGCGGAGAACAAACGAAGAGATTATGGTAGGGTACGAAACCACCTCAAAGTTATTCTTTCCAATCAATCCGTTGGGCTATTCCTATAAGTGTCACAAACAACCCTAGAGTTCGTACTAGAATAACACCTTAAGACACAAATCAACCAAAACCCTAATGTCACCTAGATACTCCAATGTCACCTCAAGTATCCGTGGGTATGATTATACGATATGCATCACACAATCTTAGATTCATCTATTCAAACCAACACAAAGTACTTCAAAGAGTGCCCCAAAGTTTCTACCGGAGAATCACGACGAAAACGTGTGGCAACCCCTATGCATAGGTTCATGGGCGGAACCCACAAGTTGATCACCAAAACATACATCAAGTTAATCACGTGATATCCCATTGTCACCACAGATACGCACGGCAAGACATACATCAAGTGTTCTCAAATCTTTAAAGACTCAATCCGATAAGATAACTTCAAAGGGGAAACCCAATCCATTACAAGAGAGTGGAGGGAGGATAAAACATCATAGGATCCAAATATAATAGCAAAGCTCGCAATACATCAAGATCGTATCACCTCAAGAACACGAGAGAGAGAGAGAGAGAGAGAGATCAAACACATAGCTACTAGTACATACCCTCAGCCCCGAGGGAAAACTACTCCCTCCTCATCATGGAGAGCGCCGGGATGATGAAGATGGCCACCGGAGAGGGATTCTCCCCTCCGGCAGGGTGCCGGAACGGGTCTAGATTGGTTTTCGGTGGTTACGGAGGCTTCTGGTGGCGAAACTCCCAATCTATTGTGCTTCCCGAAGTTTTTAGGGTATATGGGTATATATGGGAGGAAGAAGTACGTCGGTGGACCTTCGAGCTGTCCACGAGGCAGGAGGGCGCGTCCAGGGGGGTGGGCGCGCCCCCACCCTCGTGGGCAGCCCGGGACTCTCCTGGCCCAACTCCGATACTCCGTGGGCTTCTTCTGGTCCAAAAATAAGTTCCGTGAAGTTTCAGGTCAATTGGACTCCGTTTGATTTTCCTTTTCTGCGATACTCTAAAACAAAGAAAAAACAGAAACTGGCACTGGGCTTTAGGTTAATAGGTTAGTCCCAAAAATCATATAAAATAGCATATAAATGCATATAAAACATCCAAGGTTGATAATATAATAGCATGGAACAATAAAAAATTATAGATACGTTGGAGACGTATCAGTTTCACAACTGATCAACTAAGCCAAAGCCCATTTAGCCAGTGGTCGCACATGGAAGCTACTAGTCACCAAGTCTGTCTGATCTTTTTGAGCCTGAGCGGCCGTCCACTTACATTCAGAGGGTATAAACCATGATGTTCTTGAAACCACCCTAGTAATACCATTTCCGCCCAGAGGTGAATTAAATCATGAGTTACTACTCAAATTATTATATATGTAATCCTCACATAAGCTCAATGAATACACGAACCAATCCCCGTCTACAAAGCATAGCAACTACAACTACCACGATCTGCCATGACGGGAGATAGCTCAACAATATAGTAAAGTAATATAGTAATCCTATACATGCATATATTCATAGTGTGATATAACTACACGCATAGAAAACAATAGGTAAAGGATGATCAACATGTAACTTGCCTTGGTTCTGGTTCAAAAAGTCACACTCCCGACAATAGCTTGTGTCGCACTCCGGACATTCTACACGTTTCACACAATATAACAAATCAATCACCGGAACACGAATAGAACCAAAACAAAACCAACAACAAGACAACCATTTTTAAAACTCAACAACAGCAGCATAACAGCACCTAAATTGCACTACGATCACAATACAAAAAGAATCACTCGATTACGATAAACGGTTTGAAAGTTACGGCCTCCGGAAGATTTAATTCAAATTCAAATGAATTCAAATTTGAACAGTGCAAACATGTGCAAAGTTGGTACTGTGATAATGTGCTGATTTTTGTGAGTGCACAGGAAAAAGAATTACCTAAATTGGATATATATATATATATATGCTAAAAGATATAGCTATTAGAAATTTTGGCTGAAATCTGGAAAAGAAAACAGAAAACAACAGGAAATGCCTAGGCGCTGTAGCGAACTCCTGTAGCCACGTGCCACGTGGCGACACGTGATTCGCTACAGGCGTGTGCTCACCAGAAGACAAAAGAAGCGGTGGCGGCGGTCGGGCGTTGGCGGCGGCGGCTCTCAGGTGGTGGTCCGGTGAGAGGGAAGTGACGGGCGGATGCGTCGGTGAGTGACGGAGGAGGTGGTGGTGTTGGACGGCGGCGATACGTCCTCTGTAGGCGACGGCGGCGAGGTGAACCTCGGTGCTCCGGTGGTGGCAGACGTCGGTGGCGGCGGCGTCCTAGTGCTCTGCAGGGTTTCTCGGGGTGTCAAAAAAAGTTCAGCGTCGAGTGCGGGTTCAAGGTTGACAAGTGGAGCGGCTGGGGCGTCCTTACGGTGGCGGAAACAGCCGGCGAACGACGACGGTCGACTAAGGTCCTCGGCGAGATCCAAATCGCACCAGCGACTTCGTGTGGTCGAAGGAGGACGAGGGGAGGCTGTGGTTGGGTTCCCCTAGGGTTTAGCTCGCGCCTGGCGTCTCCAGGGTGCTCGGGGTGGACTAGGGCGTCGGGTCGATCCGGCTCGGCCTCGGTCGCGTGTACGGTGCGCTCCCGTCCGGCTCGTGGAAGGTGACGAGCAGGGGCGTGGTGCGGGGCCTGCTGGCTGGGCTGAGCGCGAGGGCATACCACTTCGGGCGATTAGGTGGGCTGCGGCTGCGTGCGGTGCTCTGCTGGGCCGGCTAGCTGGGCCGCTCGTTTGCTGGCTTGCTGGGCCGCGGTGCGGCGATGCGCTATGCTGCGCGCTGCTCTCTCTTTTTTAAAACAAAAACTACAGCAGCAGAACAAAATAAATAAAATAAAATAATAAAAATTCTAAATGAAAATACCTAGACACACAGTAAAATATATACACTTAATATAAACTACATGAACAACTAGTTTCCACTCTAATGCATTTTTGAAAATAATTTTTATGCAATAGACCACACAAACAGTAAAATAACACACAAATAAAATATTTTTGAGATTAATAAAAATACCAGAAAACATTAGATGAACTGGAAATAATATTCTGCACATTATGAACATTTTAAAACAGAGGAGAAGTCATGTTATCTCCGCTCCAATAAATTGCCTTTAGTTGCATAATGATTCGAATATTGCAGAAAGACAAATAATGCATGGAAAAATATGAGATGCATTTGAATGATCTAATAACATCCTAATTTTGGAAAATTGGGATGTTACAAACCTACCCCCCTTAAGATGAATCTCGCCCTCGAGATTCGGGCTGGCTAGCAAATAGGTGTGGGTGATCCTGCCTGAGATCTTCCTCTCGTTCCCAGGTAGCTTCTTCCTCTGTGGGATGATCCCACTGAACCTTGCATACCTTAATTGTCTTGGTGCGAGTAACTCTCTCTGATGTCTCCAAAATCTTAACAGGTTTCTCCTCATATGTCAAATCACTCTCCAACTGAATTGCCTCAAGTGGCACTGTGTCCCTCAATGAAACATCCATCATCTCTGCATGGCACTTCTTCAACTAAGATACATGAAACACATTATGAACTCCAGACAAGGATTCTGGTAACTCCAGCTGATAAGCTACCTCTCCTCTTCGCTCCAAAATCTTATAAGGCCCCACAAAACGTGGTGCTAACTTACCTTTGATTCCAAACCTCTTAATTCCACGAAGTGGTGAAACTCTAAGGTATGCACGGTCTCCTACCTCATATGTCACCTTGTTATGTTTCGCATCTGCATAACTCTTCTGCCTGGACTGTGCTATCTTCAGCCTGTCACGAATCAACTTGACCTTCTCCTCAGCATCTCTGATCAAGTCTGGTCCAAAGAACTGATGCTCTCCAACCTCAACCCACATCAATGGTCTCCTACACTTTCTACCATACCATACCTCAAATGGGGCCATCTTCAGACTAGCCTGATAACTGTTATTGTATGAGAACTCTGCATAAGGTAAATTATCATCCCAACTGGACCCATAGTCCGCCCTCAACATATCCTCCAAAATCTGATTTACCCTCTCTGTCTGCCCATCTGTCTATGGATGGAAAGTTGTACTGAACTCCAGCCTGGTGCCCAATGATTCATGCAACTGACGCCAAAATTTAGATGTGAACTGAGTACCTCTATCAGACACTACCTTCCTTGGAACTCCATGCAGACAAACAATTTTAGACATATAAATCTTTGCTAGCTAAGCAGCGGTATAAGTAGTATTTACCGGGATGAAGTGAGCAACTTTAGTCAAACGATCAACAACCACCCAAATAGAATCATATCCTGACCGAGTCCTGGGTAGACCTGTAATGAAATCCATACCAATCTCATCCCACTTCCATTCAGGTATAGGCAATGGTTGTAACAATGCTACCTCTTGAGCACTGCATTGGTTTTTCCCCGAAGAGGAAGGGATGATGCAGCAAAGTAGCGTAAGTATTTCCCTTAGTTTTTTAGAACCAAGGTATCAATACTGTAGGAGGCTACGCGCGAGTCCCTCGTACCTGCACAAAACAAATAAATCCTCGCAACCAATGAGATAAGGGGTTGTCAATCCCTACACGGCCACTTACGAGAGTGAGATCTGATAGATATGATAAGATAATATTTTTGGTATTTTTATGATAAATATGCAAAGTAAAATAAAAGCAAAGTAAAAAGCAAAGGAAATAACTAAGTATTGGAAGATTAATATGATGAAGATAGACCCGGGGGCCATAGGTTTCACTAGTGGCTTCTCTCAAGAGCATAAGATTCTACGGTGGGTGAACGAATTATTGTTGAGCAATTGATATAATTGAGCGTAGTTATGAGAATATCTAGGCATGATCATGTATATAGGCATCATGTCCGAGACAAGTAGACCGACTCCTGCCTGCACCTACTACTATTACTCCACTCATCGACCGCTATACAGCATGCATCTAGAGTATTAAGTTAATGAAAACAGAGTAACGCCTTAAGCAAGATGACATGATGTAGAGGGATAAACTCATGCAATATGATGAAAACCCCATCTTGTTATCCTTGATGGCAACAATACAATACGTGCCTTGCCGCCCCTACTATCACTGGGAAAGGACACTGCAAGATTGAACCCAAAGCTAAGCACTTATCCCATTGCAAGGAAGATCAATCTAGTAGGCCAAACCAAACTGATAATTCAAAGAGACTTGCAAAGATAACCAATCATACATAAAAGAATTCAGATAAGATTCAAATATTGTTCATAGATAGACTTGATCATAAACCCACAATTCATCGGTCTCAACAAACACACCGCAAAAAGAAGATTACATCGAATAGATCTCCACAAGAGAGGGGGAGAACATTGTATTGAGATCCAAAAAGAGAGAAGAATCCATCTAGCTAATAACTATGGACCCGTAGGTCTGAGGTGAACTACTCACACTTCATCGGAGGGGCTATGGTGATGATGTAGAAGCCCTCCGTGATGGATACCCCCTCCAGCGGAGCTCCGGAATAGGCCCCAAGATGGGATCTCGTGGATACAGAAAGTTGCGGCGGTGGAATTAGGGTTTTGGCTCCATATCTGATCGTTTGGGGGTACGTAGGTATATATAGGAGGAAGGAGTACGTCGATCGAGCAATAGGGACCCCACGAGGGTGGAGGGCACGCTTGGGGGGGGGGGGGGTAGGCGCGCCCCCTACCTCGTGGCCTCCTCTTTTGTGTCTTGACGTAGGGTCCAAGTCTCCTAGATCATGTCCGGTGAGAAAATCACGTTCCCGAAGGTTTCATTCCGTTTGGACTCCGTTTGATATTCCTTTTCTTCGAAACCCTGAAATAGGCAAAAAACATCAATTTTGGGTTGGGCCTCCGGTTAATATGTTTGTCCCAAAAATAATATAAAAGTGGATAATAAAGCCCAATAATGTCCAAAACAGTAGATAATATAGCATGGAGCAATCAAAAATTATAGATACGTTGGAGACGTATCAAGCATCCCCAAGCTTAATTCCTGCTCGTCCTCGAGTAGGTAAATGATAAAAACAGTTTTTTTTATGCGGAGTGCTACTTGGCATAATTTTAATGTAATTCTTCTTAATTGTGGTATGAATATTCAGATCCGAAAGATTCAAGATAAAAGTTCATATTTACATAAAAACAATAATACTTCAAGCATACTAACTAAGCAATCATATCCTCTCAAAATAACATGGCCAAAGAAAGTTCATCCCTACAAAATCATATAGTTTAGTCATGCTCCATTTTCGTCACACAAGAATGCTCTCATCATGCACAACCCCGATGACAAGCCAAGCAATTGTTTCATACTTTAGTAATCTCAAACCTATAAACTTTCACGCAATATATGAGCGCGAGCCATGGATATAGCACTATGGGTGGAATAGAATCTGATGATGTGGGTTATGTGGAGAAGACAAAAAAGGAGATAGTCTCACATCAACGAGGCTAATCAACGGGCTATGGAGATGCCCATCGATTGATGTTAATGCAAGGAGTAGGAATTGCCATGCAATGGATGCACTAGAGCTATAAATGTATGAAAGCTCAACAAAAGAAACTAAGTGGGTGTGCATCCAACTTGCTTGCTCACGAAGACCTAGGGCACTTGAGGAGGCCCCTTGTTGGAATATACAAGCCAAGTTCTATAATGAAAAATTCCCACTAGTATATGAAAGTACAAAACAAAAGACTCTCTATCATGAAGATTATGGTGCTACTTTGAAGCACAAGTGTGGAAAAAGGATAGTAGCATTGTCCCTTCTTTATATTTTTTTATTTGGCCTTTCTTTTTTTGGCCTTTCTCTTTTTTATTTGGGACAATGCTCTTTTAATGTTGATCATCACACTTCTATTTATTTACAACTCAATGATTACAACTCGATACTTAGAACAAGATATGACTCTATGAATGCCTTCGGCGGTGTACCAGGTTATGCAATGAACCAAGAGTGACATGTATGAAAGAATTATGAACGGTGGCTTTGCCACAAATACTATGTCAACTACATGATCATGCTAAGCAATATGACAATGATGAATGTGTCATGATGAACAGAATGGTGGAAAGTTGCATGGCAATATATCTCGGAATGGCTATGGAAATGCCATAATAGGTAGGTATGGTGGCTGTTTTGAGGAAGATATAAGGAGGTTTATGTGTGAAAGAGCGTATCATATCACGGGGTTTGGATGCACTGGCGAAGTTTGCACCAACTCTCAATGTGAGAAAGGGCAATGCACGGTACCGAAGAGGCTAGGAATGATGGAAGGGTGAGAGTGCGTATAATCCATGGACTCAACATTAGTCATAAAGAACTCACATACTTATTGCAAAAATCTACAAGTCATCAAAAACCAAAGCACTACGCGCATGCTCCTAAGGGGATAGATTGGTAGGAAAAGACCATCGCTCGTCCCGAACCGCCACTCATAAGGAAGACAATCAAATAAGACCTCATGTTTCAAATTTGTTACATAACGTTTACCATACGTGCATGCTATGGGACTTGCAAACTTCAACACAAGCATTTCTCAAATTCACAACTACTCAACTAGCACAACTTTGATATTATTACCTCCATATCTCAAAACAATCATCAAGCATCAAACTTCTCTTAGTATTCAAAACACTCATACGAAAAAAATTATTCATCTTGAACACCTAGCATATTAGGATTATTTAAGCAACTTACCATGCTATTTAAGACTCTCAAAATAATCTAAGTGAAGCATGAGATATCAATAGTTTCTATAAAACAAATCCACCACCGTGCTCTAAAAGATATAAGTGAAGTACTAGAGCAAAACTATATAACTCAAATGATATAAGCGAAGCACATAGAGTATTCTAACAAATTCCAAATCATGTATGGCTCTCTCAAAAGGTGTGTACAGAAAGGATGATTGTGGTAAACTAAAAAGAAAAGACTCAATCATACAAGACGCTCCAAGGAAAACACATATCATGTGGTGAATAAAAATATAGCTCCAAGTAAAGTTACCGATAGAAGTAGACGAAAAGAGGGGATGCCTTCTGGGGCATCCCCAAGCTTTGGATTTTAGGTGTCCTTAGATTATATTGGGGGTTCCATGGGCATCCCCAAGCTTAGGATCTTGCCACTCCTTGTTCCATAATCCATCAAATCTTTACCTAAAACTTGAAAACTTCACAACACAAAACTTAAAGTAGAAAATCTCGTGAGCTCCGTTAGCGAAAGAAAACAAAAGACCACTTCAAGGTACTATAATGAACTCATTCTTTATTTATATTGGTGTTAAACCTACTGTATTCCAACTTCTCTATGGTTTATAAACTATTTTACTAGCCATAGATTCATCAAAATAAGCAAACAACACACCAAAAACAGAATCTGTCAAAAACAGAACAGTCTGTAGTAATCTGTAGCTAGCGCAAGATCTGGAACCCCAAAAATTCTAAAATAAATTTCTGGACGTGAGGAATTAATATATTAATCATCTTCAAAAATAATTAACTAAATAGCACTTTCCAAATAAAAATGGCAGCAGTTCTCGTGAGCGCTAAAGTTTCTGTTTTTTTACAGCAAGATATCAAGACTTTCCCCAAGTCTTCCCAACGGTTCTACTTGGCACAAACACTAATTAAACACAAAAAAACACAACTTAAACAGAGGCTAGATAAATTATTTATTAGTAAACACTAGCAAAAAGCAAGGAATAAAAATAAAATTGGGTTGCCTACCAACAAGCGCTATCGTTTAACGCCCCTAGCTAGGCATAAAAAGCAAGGATAGATCTAGGTATTGCCATCTTTGGTAGGCAATCCATAAGTGGCTCTCATAATAGATTCATAAGGTAATTTAATTTTCTTTCTAGGAAAGTGTTCCATGCCTTTCCTTAACGGAAATTGGAATCTAATATTTCCTTCCTTCATATCAATAATTGCACCAATTGTTCTAAGGAAAGGTCTACCAAGAATAATAGGACATGAAGGATTATAATCTATGTCAAGAACAATAAAATCTACAGGCACATAATTCCTATTTACAACAATAAGAACATCATTAATTCTTCCCATAGGTTTCTTAACAGTGGAATCCGCAAGGTGCAAGTTTAGAGAGCAATCATCAAAATCACGAAAACCTAACAAATCACACAAAGTCTTTGAAATCGTGGAAACACTAGCACCCAAATCACATAAAGCATAGAACTCACGATCTTTAATTTTAATTTTAATAGTTGGTTCCCACTAATCATAAATTTTTCTAGGGATAGAAACTTCCAATTCAAGTTTTTCTTCATAAGATTGCATCAAGGCATCAACGATATGTTTAGTAAACGCTTTATTTTGACTATAAGCGTGAGGATAATTTAGCACGGATTGCAACAAGGAAATACAATCAATCAAGGAGCAATTTTCATAATTAAATTCCTTGAAATCCAAAATAGTGGGTTTAGCAATATCTAGGGTTTTAATTTCTTCAATCCCACTTTCATCAATTTTAGCATCAAGATCTAAAAACTCTGAATTCTTGGAACGCCTTCTAGGTAAAGGTGGATCATGTTCAGTCCCATCATTATTAAGATTCATATTGCAAAACAAAGATTTAATAGGGGACACATCAATAACTTTTAGATCTTCATCCTTATTTTCATAGGAACTAGAGGAACACGCTCTTATAAAGGCATCTTTCTTAGCACACATTCTAGCGGTTCTTTCTTTGCACTCATCAATGGAAATTCTCATGGCTTTGAGAGACTCATTGATATCTTGCTTAGGTGGAATAGATCTAAGTTTCAAAGAATCAACATCAAGAGAAATTCTATCAATGTTCCTAGCCAACTCATCAATCTTAAGCAATTTTTCTTCAATCAAAGCATTGAAATTCTTTTGCGCAGTAATAAATTCTTTAATATTAGATTCAAAATCAGAGGGAATCTTATTATAATTTCCATAAGAATTGTTGTAGGAATTACCATAATTATTAGAGGGATTACTAGGATAAGGCCTAGGATTAAAATTTCCTCTATACGCGTTGTTACCAAAATTGTTCCTACCAACGAAATTCACATCCATAGATTCATTATTATTCTCAATCAAAGTAGTCAAGGGAATATCATTGGGATCCTAAGAAACACTCTTACTAGCAAATAATTTCATAAGTTCATCCATCTTTCCACTCAAAACATTAATTTCTTCTATCACATGCACCTTTTTATTAGTAGATCTTTCAGTATGCCATTGAGAATAATTAACCATAATATTATCTAGGAGTTTAGTAGCTTCCCCTAAAGTGATTTCCATAAAAGTGCCTCCCGCGACCGAATCTAAAAGATTTCTAGAAGCAAAATTCAATTCGGCATAATTTTTTTGTATAATCATCCACAAATTCAAACCATGAGTAGGGCAATTACGTATCATTAATTTCATCCTCTCCCAAGCTTGTGCAACATGTTCATGATCAAGTTGCTTAAAATTCATAATATCGTTTCTAAGGGAGATGATCTTAGCGGGAGGAAAATACTTAGAGATAAAAGCATCTTGGTACTTATTCCATGAATCAATACTATTTTTAGGCAAAGACGAGAACCAAGCTTTAGCATGATCTCTAAGCGAAAAAGGAAATAGCTTTAATTTAACAATATTATTTTCCACATCTTTCTTCTTTTGCATATCACACAAATCAACGAACCTATTTAGATGGGTAGCGGCATCTTCACTAGGAAGGCCGGAAAACGGATCTTTCATGACAAGATTCAGCAAGGCAACATTAATTTCACAAGATTGAGCATCGGTAAGAGGAGCAATCGGAGTGCTAATAAAATCATTGTTGTTGGTATTTAGTGTTATCTTGAGCCATCGTGACAAGCAAGCAATCCAACACACAAGCAAACATAGAGCAAGCGGGCAAAAAGAGGCAAACGGGAAAGAGAGGGAGGATAGAGAGAGAGAGAGGGCGAATAAAACGGCAAGGGTGAAGTGGGGGAGAGGAAAACGAGAGGCAAATGGAAAATAATGTAATGCGGGAGATAGGGATTGTGATGGGTACTTGGTATATTGACTTTTGCGTAGACTCCCCGGCAACGGCGCCAGAAATCCTTCTTGCTACCTCTTGAGCACTGCGTTGGTTTTTCCCCGAAGAGGAAGGGATGATGCAGCAGAGTAGCATAAGTATTTCCCTCAGTTTTTGAGAACCAAGGTATCAATCCAGTAGGAGGCTACGCGCGAGTCCCTCGTACCTGCACAAAACAAATAAATCCTCGCAACCAACGATAAGGGGTTGTCAATCCCTACACGGGCACTTACGAGAGTGAGATCTGATAGATATGATAAGATAAGATTTTTGGTATTTTTATGATAAAGATGCAAAGTAAAATAAAAGCAAAGTAAAAAGCAAAGGAAACAACTAAGTATTGAAAGATTAATATGATGAAGATAGACCCAGGGGCCATAAGTTTCACTAGTGGCTTCTCTCAAGAGCATAAGTATTCTACGGTGGGTGAACGAATTACTGTTGAGCAATTGCCAGAATTGAGCATAGTTATGAGAATATCTAGGCATGATCATGTATATAGGCATCACGTCCGAGACAAGTAGACCGACTCCTTCCTGCATCTACTACTATTACTCCACTCATCGACCGCTATCCAGCATGCATCTAGAGTATTAAGTTAGTGAAAACAGAGTAACGCCTTAAGCAAGATGACATGATGTAGAGGGATAAACTCATGCAATATGATGAAAACCCCATCTTGTTATCCTCGATGGCAACAATACAATACGTGCCTTGCTGCCCCTACTGTCACTGGGAAAGGACACCTCAAGATTGAACCCAAAGCTAAGCACTTCTCCCATTGCAAGAAATATCAATCTAGTAGGCCAAACCAAACTGATAATTCGAAGAGACTTGCAAAGATAACCAATCATACATAAAAGAATTCAGAGAAGATTCAAATATTGTTCATAGATAGACTTGATCATACACCCATAATTCATCGGTCTCAACAAACACACCGCAAAAAGAAGATTACATCGAATAGATCTCCACAAGAGAGGGGGAGAACATTGTATTGAGATCCAAAAAGAGAGAAGAAGCCATCTAGATAATAACTATGGACCCGTAGGTCTGAGGTCAACTAATCACACTTCATCGGAGGGGCTATGGTGATGATGTAGAAGCCCTCCGTGATGGATGATACATCTCCAACGTATCTATAATTTTGATTGCTCCATGCTATATTATCTACTGTTTTGGATGTTTATGGGCTTTATTATACACTTTTATATCATTTTTGGGACTAACCTATTAACCTAGAGCCCAGTGTCAGTTTCTGTTTTTACCTTGTTTTAGGGTTTCCAAGAAAAGGAAAATCAAACGGAGTCCAATGACCTGAAACTTCACGGAACTCATTTTTGGAAGGAAAGAAGCCCAGAAGACTTGAAGTGGACATAAGGGAAGCTTTGAGGAGGCCACGAGGTAGGGGGGCACGCCCACCCCCTGGGCGCGCCCTCCACCCTCGTGGGCCCCTCGTGGCCCCCCTGACGTACTTCTTCCACCTATATATCTCCATATACCCTAAAAACATCCGAGAGCATGATAGGTTGGGAGTTCCGCCGCCAGAAGCCTCTGAAGCAACCGAAAACCAATCTAGACCCGTTCCGGCACCCTGCCGGAGGGGGCAATCCTTCTCCGGTGGCCATCTTCATCATCCCGGTGCTCTCCATGATGAGGAGGGAGTAGTTCTCCCTCGGGGCTGAGGGTATGTACCAGTAGCTATGTGTTTGATCTCTCTCTCTCTCTCTCTCTCGTGTTCTTGAGATGATACGATCTTGATGTATCACGAGCTTTGCTATTATAGTTGGATCTTATGTTTCTCCTCCCCCTCTACTCTCTTGTAATGAACTGAGTTTTCCCTTTGGAGTTATCTTATCGGATTGAGTCTTTAAAGATTTGAGAACACTTGATGTATGTCTTGCCATGGATATCTGTGGTGACAATGGGATATCACGTGATTCACTTGATGTATGTTTTGGTGATCAACTTGCGGGTTCCGCCCATGAACCTATGCATAGGGGTTGGCACACGTTGTCGTCGTGATTCTCGGGTAGAACTTTGGGGTACTCTTTGAGGTCCTTTGTGTTGGTCGAATAGATGAATCTGAGATTGTGTGATGCATATCGTATAATCATACCCACGGATACTTGATGTGACATTGGAGTATCTAGGTGACATTAGGGTTTTGGTTGATTTGTGTCATAAGGTGTTATTCTAGTACGAACTCTAGGGCTGTTTGTGACACTTATAGGAATAGCCCAACGGATTGATTGGAAAGAATAACTTTGAGGTGGTTTCGTACCCTACCATAATCTCTTCGTTCGTTCTCCGCTATTAGTGACTTTGGAGTGACTCTTTGTTGCATGTTGAGAGATAGTTATGTGATCCAATTATGTTATTATTGTTGAGGGAACTTGCACTAGTGAAAGTATGAACCCCAGGCCTTGTTTCAACGCATTGCAATACCGTTTACGCTCACTTTTATCATTAGTTACCTTGCTGTTTTTATTTTTTCATATTACAAATACCTTTATCTACTATCCATATACCACTTGTATCACCATCTCTTCGCCGAACTAGTGCACCTATACAATTTACCATTGTATTGGGTGTGTTGGGGACACAAGAGACTCTTTGTTATTTGGTTGCAGGGTTGCTTGAGAGAGACCATCTTCATCCTACGCCTCCTACGGATTGATAAACCTTAGGTCATCCACTTGAGGGAAATTTGCTACTGTCCTACAAACCTTTGCACTTGGAGGCCCAACAACGTCTACAATAAGAAGGTTGTGTAGTAGACATCAAGCTCTTTTCTGGCGCTGTTGCCGGGGAGGTTAGCGCTTGAAGGTGTATCTTTAGATCTTGCAATCGAGTCTTTTAGTTTTTTGTTTTATCACTAGTTTAGTTTATAAAAGAAAATTACAAAAAATGGAATTAAGTTTGCCTCATACGCTTCATCTTTTTAATATCTTTCGTGAGTATGATGGAAAGGATAATTGTGCTCAAGTGCTAGAAGAAGAAATCTATAAAATGTTTGGCACTAAAAATTTGAATGATGAGCATGATTGCAATGTTGTTAGTATGAATTCTTTGAATATCCATGATACTAATGATGATTGCACTAGTTATGATGAAAATGTCTCCTATAAACATGTCAATTTTTGTGGAGTGCGTTGGGTTTGTAAGTACACCCCAAATAGGGAAGATAGATATTGCAAGAGGCATAAGTACTTAAAAACTGAATTGTTGCAAGAAAGTCTTAATGATTGTGCTGAAAAATTCAATATTTTTTGCGCCCCTTGTGAACTTTGCAATGAACATGGTCATTTAAATCTCCAATGCAAATTGTTTCATGACCGAATCGTATCCAAAAATTGTGATAATTTGATTACCCATGAGCATCATAAAGAGCTTAGTCTTCTTTTGGGGTATGAGGAAATGAAACATATAACTGAGGGTATTCCAAAGTTTAATCTTGATAGATTTCTTGATTTTGATCTAGAGAAAATTTATATGTATTGTGCGGTGAATTGCATTGAAAATCCTTATATTGCCAACTACATAAAGAAAAGAAAACAAATAGAAGATGAAGAGAATACTAATGAAAGGGAAGAGACTTCCCAATGCCCTCCTATTATTTCTTATGATGAATCGGGTAACAAGGAAGAGCCTCCTATTCAACCAATCTCATTAATAAGGAGCTCCAAAAAGAGGATTGAACCCACACATGATGTGGTGAAGAAGAATAAAAGAAAAAGGAAGAGAGGTAAAAAGATATCTCTCCCAAATAATTCTGCTCCTATTATTATTGTGCCTCATGAAAATATAATTGTGGAAGATAATGATACTTCTTATGATCTTGAAAATCTTTTTGGCACTTGCTTGGAAGAATATGATAATTTCTATACTATTGGTGCTATCCATACTATTAATGATGAGAGTGATTATGCTTATGATATAAAAAGGCCCAAGCTTGGGGATGCTATGTTTGATGAAGATGATGTTTTTGAGAATATATTTGCTGCAATTAATGTTTATCCCAAGCTTGGGGATGCTACGTTTAATGAATATGATATTTTTAGTCTCCCAAGTTCTGATATGCAAATGATAGCATGCCTCCTACTTATGATGATTATTGTGATGATACTTATGCTATAAAAAGTAGTGATTATATTTATAAAACTTGTCATGATTATGATTACCCCTTCTATGAACATTACTCTTTTAGTGTGGAAACAATTTATAGTATTCGAGTTTCCTATGATGCTCCCACTATTCCGAATGAGAAGAATTTTGCTTATGTGGAGAGTAATAAAATTTCTATGCTTGTAGATCATGAAAGGAATGATTTATGTGATAGTTATATTGTTGAACTCATTCATGATGCTACTGAAAATTATTATGAGGGAGGAATATATGCTTGTAGGAATTGCAATAATACCAAGTTTCCTCTCTATGTGCTTAAAGTTTTGAAGTTATGCTTGTTTTACCTTCCTATGCTAGTTGATTATTGTTACCACAAGTTGTTTGCTCACAAAATACCTATGCATAGGAAGTGGGTTAGACTTAAATGTTCTAGTCATATTCTTCATGATGCTCTCTTTATGTTACAATTCTTATCTTTTACGAGAGCATCATTGAAATCATCGTGCCTAGCTAGGGGCGTTAAACAATAGCGCTTGTTGGGAGGCAACCCAATTTTATTTTAGTTCCTTGATTTTTCTTCCTGTTTAGTAATAAATAATTCATCTATCCTCTGTTTATATGTGGTTTTATGTCTTTAATTAGTGTTTGTGCCAAGTAGAACCTTTGGGAAGACTTGGGGAAAGTCTTTGCGATCATGCTGTTAAAAACAGAAACTTTAGCGCTCACGAGAATTGCTGCCATTTTTATTTGGAGAGTTATATTTAGTTAATTATTTTTGCAGATGATTAATAGATAAATTACTCACGTCAAGCAATTTATTTGAGAATTTTATGAGTTCCGGAAGTATACGTTTGATCCAGATTACTACAGACTGTTCTGTTTTTGACAGATTCTGTTTTTCATGTGTTGTTTACTTATTTTGATGAATCTATGGCTAGTAAAATAGTTTATAAACCATGGAGAAGTTGGAATACAGTAGGTTTAACACCAATATAAATAAAGAATTAGTTCATTACAGTACCTTGAAGTGGTGATTTATTTTCTTATACTAACGGAGCTTACGTGTTTTCTGTTAAGTTTTGTGTTGTGACGTTTTCAAGTTTTGGGTAAGGATTCGATGGACTATGGAATAAGGAGTGGAAAGAGCCTAAGCTTGGTGATGCCCGACGCACCCAAGGTAATATTCAAGGATAGCCAAGAGCCTAAGCTTGGGGATGCCCCGGAAGGCATCCCCTCTTTCGTCCTCGTTCATCGGTAACTTTACTTGGAGCTATATTTTTATTTACCACATGATATGTGTTTTGCTTGGAGCGTCAATTTATTTTGTTAGGATTTGCTTGCTGTTATTTAGAACAATGTTTTGCATCTTTTATTTCAATAAAAGTGGCATTGATAGCCTTTACTATGCCTATTTTAGAAGTCCACATGTTGCTGTTTGAAAACAGAAAGTTTACCGCTGTTGCAATAATTCCCTAGAAAAGTCAGAATGTGATAAAATGTTGAAACCTTTTGCATATTAAGCTATGATAAATTTACCACATTGGGAATTTTCTTTCATAATTTTTGGAGCTAGGGAAGTATGTATGTTGCTGCATTCTTTACAGACTATCCTGTTTAGGCAGATTGCTGTTATGTTTGCATTGTTTGCATATGTTTGCTTCTTTAATGATTCTATTTGAGGATAGGACTATTAAATATGCAGAGGCATTTAGTATGCAATGTTGAATAATAATTTTAGTGATTTTCTATAGTAGAGTATGATAAGGTTTTTGCAATGGTTTATACTAACCTATCTCACGAGTCCTTGTTGAGTTTTGTGTGGATGAAGCTTTTGAGATTTAGGGAGACCGTGATATGAGAGGAATTAAGGAGACACAAAAGCTCAAGCTTGGGGATGCCCAAGGCATCCCAAGATAATATTTCAAGAAGTCTCAAGCGTCTAAGCTTGGGGATGCCCCGGTTGGCATCCCACCATTCTTCTTCAACAACTATCGGTTAGTTTCGGTTGATCCTAAGTTTTTGCTTCTTCACATGATGTTTACCATTCTTAGAATGTCATTTTACTTTGTTTTGCTTGATGTTTGAATAAAATACCAAGATCTGAAATTATTTAATGTTAGAGAGTCTTCACATAGTTGCATAATTATTCGACTACTCATTGATCTTCACTTACATCTTTCGGAGTAGTGTGTTATTGCTCTAGTGCTTCATTTATATCTTTTAGAGCATGGTGGTGGTTTTATTTTGTAGAAATAGATGAACTCTCATGATTCACTTATATTATTTTGAGAGTCTTAAATAGCATGGTAATTTGCTTAAAATCCTAATATGCTAGGTATTCAAGATTAGTAAAATTTTCTTATGAGTGTTTTGAATACTAAGAGAAGTTGGATGCTTGATGATTGTTTTGAGATATAGAGGTAATAATATCAAAGTCGTCCTAGTTGAGTAGTTGTGAATTTGAGGAATACTTGTGTTGAAGTTTGCAAGTCCCATAGCATGCACTTATGGTAAACATTATGTAACAAATTTGAAACATGAGCTGTTATTTGATTGTCTTCCTTATGAGTGGCGGTCGGGGACGAGCGATGGTCTTTTCCTACCAATCTATCCCCCTAGGAGCATGCGCGTAGTGCCGAGGTTTTTGATTACTTGTAGATTTTTGCAATAAGTATGTGAGTTCTTTATGACTAATGTTGAGTCCATGGATTATACGCACTCTCACCCTTCCATCCTTGCTAGCCTCTTCGGTACCGTGCATTGCCCTTTCTCACATTGAGAGTTGGTGCAAACTTCGCCGGTGCATCCAAACCCCGTGATATGATACGCTCTTTCACACATAAACCTCCTTATATCTTCCTCAAAACAGCCACCATACCTACCTATTATGGCATTTCCATAGCCATTCCGAGATATATTGCCATGCAACTTTCCACCATTCTGTTTATCATGACACATTCATCATTGTCATATTGCTTTGCATGATCATGTAGTTGACATAGTATTTGTGGAAAAGCCACCGTTCCTAATTCTTTCATACATGTCACTCTTTGATTCATTGCATATCCCGGTACACCGCTGGAGGCATTCATATAGAGTCATACTTTGTTCTAGTATCGAGTTGTGATCATTGAGTTGTAAATAAATAGAAGTGTGATGATCATCATTTTCTAGAGCATTGTCCCAAGTGAGGAATAAAAAAAGAGAAAGGCCATAAAAAAGAGCAGGCCATAAAAAAAGAGCAGGCCCAAAAAAAGAAAGGCCATAAAAAAAGAGAAGGCCCTAAAAATGAAAATGAGAGAAAAAGAGAGAAGGGACAATGCTACTATCCTTTGCCACACTTGTGCTTCAAAGTAGCACCATGATCTTCATGATAGAGAGTCTCTTGTTTTGTCACTTTCATATACTAGTGGGAAATTTTCATTATAGAACTTGGCTTGTATATTCCAACAATGGGCCTCCTCAAGTGCCCTAGGTCTTCGTGAGCAAGCAAGTTGGATGCACACCCACTTAGTTTCTTTTGTTGAGCTTTCATACATTTATAGCTCTAGTGCATCCATTGCATGGCAATCCGTACTCCTTGCATTAACATCAATTGATGGGCATCTCCATAGCCCATTGATTAGCCTCGTTGATGTGAGACTTTCTCCTTTTTTGTCTTCTCCACATAACCCCTTCATCATATTCTATTCCACCCATAGTGCTATATCCATGGCTCGCACTCATGTATTGCGTGAAGGTTTATGAGTTTGAGATTACTAAAGTACGAAACAATTGCTTGGCTTGTCATCGGGGTTGTGCATGATGAGAGCATTCTTGTGTGACGAAAATGGAGCATGGCTAAACTATATTATTTTGTAGGGATGAACTTTCTTTGGCCATGTTATTTTGAGAAGACATAATTGCTTAGTTAGTATGCTTGAAGTATTATTATTTTTATGTCAATATGAACTTTTGTCTTGAATCTTTCGAATCTGAATATTCATGCCACAATTAAGAAGAATTACATTGAAATTATGCCAAATAGCACTCCGCATCAAAAATTCTGTTTTTATCATTTACCTACTCGAGGACGAGCAGGAATTAAGCTTGGGGATGCTGATACGTCTCCAACGTATCTATAATTTTTTATTCCTCCATGCTATATTATCTATTGTTTTGGATGTTGATGGGCTTTGTTATACACTTTTATATTATTTTTGGGACTAACCTGTTAACCTAGAGCCCAGTGCCAGTTTCTGTTTTTACCTTGTTTTAGGGTTTCGAAGAAAAGGAAAATCAAACGGAGTCCAATTGACCTGAAACTTCACAGAACTCATTTTTGGAAGGAAAGAAGCTCAGAAGACTTGACGTGGACATAAGGGAAGCTTCGAGGAGGCCACGAGGTAGGGGGGCACGCCCTCCACCCTCGTGGGCCCCTCGTGGCTCCCCTGACGTACTTCTTCCACCTATATATATCTCCATATACCCTAAAAACATCCGAGCGCATGATAGATCGGGAGTTCCGCCGCCAGAAGCCTCAGTAGCCACCGAAAACCAATCTAGACCCGTTCCGGCACCCTGCCGGAGGGGGCAATCCTTCTCCGGTGGCCATCTTCATCATCCCGGTGCTCTCCATGACGAGGAGGGAGTAGTTCTCCCTCGGGGCTGAGGGTATGTACCAGTAGCTATGTGTTTGATCTCTCTCTCTCTCTCTCTCTCTCTCTCTCGTGTTCTTGAGATGATACGATCTTGATGTATCACGAGCTTTGCTATTATAGTTGGATCTTATGTTTCTCCTCCCCCTCTACTCTCTTGTAATGAACTGAGTTTCCCCTTTGGAGTTATCTTATCGGATTGAGTCTTTAAAGATTTGAGAACACTTGATGTATGTCTTGCCGTGGATATCTGTGGTGACAATGGGATATCACGTGATTCACTTGATGTATGTTTTGGTGATCAACTTGCCGGTTCCGCCCATGAACCTATGCATAGGGGTTGGCACACGTTTTCGTCGTGATTCTCCAGTAGAACTTTGGGGGTACTCTTTGAGGTCCTTTGTGTTGGTCGAATAGATGAATCTGAGATTGTGTGATGCATATCGTATAATCATACCCACGGATACTTGATGTGACATTGGAGTATCTAGGTGACATTAGGGTTTTGGTTGATTTGTGTCTTAAGGTGTTATTCTAGTACGAACTCTAGGGCTGTTTGTGACACTTATAGGAATAGCCCAACGGATTGATTGGAAAGAATAACTTTGAGGTGGTTTCGTACCCTACCATAATCTCTTCGTTCGTTCTCCGCTATTAGTGACTTTGGAGTGACTCTTTGTTGCATGTTGAGGGATAGTTATGTGATCCAATTATGTTATTATTGTTGAGGGAACTTGCACTAGTGAAACTATGAACCCCATGCCTTGTTTCAACGCATTGCAATACCGTTTACGCTCACTTTTATCATTAGTTACCTTGCTGTTTTTATATTTTCAGATTACAAATACCTTTATCTACTATCCATATACCACTTGTATCACCATCTCTTCGCCGAACTAGTGCACCTATACAATTTACCATTGTATTGGGTGTGTTGGGGACACAAGAGACTCTTTATTATTTGGTTGTAGGGTTGCTTGAGAGAGACCATCTTCATCCTACGCCTCCTACGGATTGATAAACCTTAGGTCATCCACTTGAGGGAAATTTGCTACTGTCCTACAAACCTCTACACTTGGAGGCCCAACAACGTCTACAGTAAGAAGGTTGTGTAGTAGACATCAATGGATACCCCCTCCGGCGGAGCTCCAGAACAGGCCCCAAGATGGGATCTCGTGGATACAGAAAGTTGCAGCGGTGGAATTAGGATTTTGGCTCCGTATCTGATCGTTTGGGGGTACGTAGGTATATATAGGAGGAAGGAGTACGTCGGTGGAGCAACAGGGAGCCCACGAGGGTGGAGGGCGCGCCTGGGGGGTAGGAACGCCCCCTACCTCGTGGCCTCCTATTTTGTGTCTTGACGTAGGGTCCAAGTCTCCTGGATCATGTTCGGTGAGAAAATCACGTTCCCAAAGGTTTCATTCCGTTTGGACTCTGTTCGATATTCCTTTTCTTTGATACCCTGAAATAGGCAAAAACAACAATTCTAGGTTGGGCCTCCGGTTAATAGGTTAGTCCCAAAAATAATATAAAAGTGGATAATAAAGCCCAATAATGTCCAAAACAGTAGATAATATAGCATGTAGCAATCAAAAATTATAGATACGTTGGAGACGTATCAAACAAACCTGCTGGTCTCTGATGTTCCGCCTTAACTCTCTGGCACACATCACATGTTGCAATATATCCAGCAATTTCCCTCTTCATGCTAGGCCACCAAAATCTTTCCCTCAAATCCAAATACATCTTAGTATTACCTGGGTGAATAGAATAAGGTGAATCATGCGCCTCCTGAAGAATCAACTTCCTGATATCTGCATCCCGAGGTACACAAATACACTTCTCAAACCATATGGCTCCATGTTCATCCTCATGGAAACCTTCTGCCTTACCTTTAACCATGTTTGCTTTTATCTCAACAATCTCCTTATCATCCTTTTGAGCTTCTCTGATCCTGTCAAGCAAAGTAGGCTTTACCTCAAGTGTTGCTAAATATCCCTTAGGAACCATCTCCAACCTGAGATTCCTGAACTGTTCACATAACTTGGGTGGCATATTATCAACATTAATTGCATTAGCATGGCTCCTACGACTCAACGCATCAGCAACAACATTAGCCTTACCAGGATGATACTGCACATTCAAATCATAATCCTTAATAAGCTCCAACCATCTCCTCTGCCCGAGGTTCAAATCCTTCTGAGTAAAAATATACTTCAAGCTCTTATGATCAGTAAATATATCATAATGATTACCAATAAGATATGGCCTCCAAGTTTTCAATGCATGCACAACTGAGGCTAACTCCAAATCATGTGTAGGATAATTGTGCTCATGATTGTTAAGCTGACGTGAAGCATAAGAAACAACTTTACCTTCCTGCATCAAAACACTCCCAAGTCGTTGACGAGAAGCATCACAATATACCTAGAAGTCCTTATGTATATCTAGTAGAGTTAAGACTGGAGCTGTAACCAAACGCTGCTTCAATTCCTGAAAGCTGGCTTCACATTCATCAGTCCAAACAAATTTCTTTTCCTTCTTCAACAATTCAGTCATAGGCTTTGCAATCTTGGAAAAGTTCTCAATAAACCTCCTATAATAACCTGCAAGGCCCAAAAAGTTGCGAATCTCTCCAACTGTCGTGGGTGTCTCCCACTTTGTAACTGCAGCAACCTTAGATGGATCAACTGCAACTCCATTACCTGACACGACATGTCCAAGGAATGCTACCTCATCTAGCCAAAACTCACGTTTGCTAAACTTGGCATACAGCTGATGTTCCCTTAGTTTCTCCATTACCAAACGCAGATGAACCTCATGCTCTTGCTTATTATTGGAGAACACCAATATATCATTAATGAAAACAACCACAAATTTATCCAAGAACTCCATAAACACCTTGTTCATCATATTCATGAAGTATGCAGGAGCGTTAGTCAATCCAAATGAAATAACAGTATATTCATACAACCCATACCTCATAGTAAAAGCGGTCTTTGGAATATCTTGCTCACGAATCTTCAATTGATGATAACCAGAACGAAGACCAATCTTAGAAAACACAGTAGCTCCCTCTAACTGGTCAAACAGATCATTTATCATAGGCAAAGGATACTTATTCTTAATGGTTACCTCATTCAGAGAATGATAATCAACACACATCCTCAAGGTCCCATCCTTCTTCTCCACAAACAAAACTGGAGCTCCCCAAGGTGATGAACTTGGGCGAATAAATCCTTGTGCCTGCAATTCTCTTATCTGCTTCTTCAATTCTTCCAACTCTTGAGGAGGCATTCTATACGGTCTCTTTGCAATAGGTCCAGTGCCCGGTATTAAATCAATAAGAAACTCAATACCTCTATCTGGTGGCATACCTGGAAACTCCTCTAGATACACATCTGGATAATCCCTCACAACTGGCACCTCTTCCAGGCTACCCCCCTTAAGAGAGTTCACCTGCACCTGATTATGCTTATACTTACATACATATTTGATCCTCTTCCCTCTTGGTGCACTGAGAGTAATAGGTCGACTGGCACAATCAATACGACATTTATATAACTACAACCAATCCATACCCAAAATAATATCCAGACCTTGTGACTTCAATATAATCAAATCCGTAGGAAGCTCATGCTTCCCAATAGACAAAGTCAACTGATGACAACCAACACCTGCTATCATCTTAGCTCCTGGGGAACTCACTCTAATAGCCATACTAAGTGTTTTGGTTGGCAATCCATGTTTATCAACAAATACCCTCGAAATAAATGAATGCAATGCACCAGTATCAAAAAGAACAAGTGCAGGTACTGAAATAATCAAGAACTTACCAATCACTGCATCAGGTTCATTATAGACCTCCTCAACATTAACATGGTTGACATGACCCTTTTGGAAGGGGTTTGACTTGCTGACTCCTGAATTCCCATTACCGTTCTTGCTCTCTGGACAAGCATTGGAGTAGTGGCCCATCTTCCTACACTTATAGCACTAAACCTGGCTAATATCCCTCTGCATAGGCATACTCTGGTGGCTCTGGTTATTATTCCCTCCATTACCATTACCATTACCTCTACCATTGCCATTGTTACTCTTGTGCCCATTATGATGATGGTGGCCATTATGGTTGTGGCCATTCCCTCCATGATGATTATGCCCATTCCCTCCATGATGATTATGCCCATTACCTCCATTACCATGATATGAAGTGCGTCGCTTCTGCTGTGGTCCTGAATTATACCTGTTATTGTTGTTGTACTTCCTCTTGCGATTCTCTATGGCATGTTGCTTTCCCTCCAGCACAATAGCCTTATCAATCAAATCCTGACAATTCCTAAAAGTGGCCATTGTCAACTGAAGGCTCAAGTCATCATTTAGGCCCTCCAAGAATTTCTCCTGCCTAGCTGCACCAGTGTTAACATCATTAGGAGCATAACGTGCAAGATTATTAAATTCCTCCACATAAGCATTAACTATGCGACCTCCCTGGTGCAAACTGCGAAACTCCTTCTTTTTCAGACTCATAGCACCAGCAGACACATGTGTAGCACGGAAAGCATCCTGAAACTAAGGCCATGTGATAGTAGCAATGGGATAAGTGACCAAGTAATTGTCCCAGCAAGCTGGAGCAGGACCCCCCAGCAAATGTGAGGCAAACCTCACCCTCTCTGCATCTGTGCATCCAACCGTCTCCAGGTTCCTATTGACTGCACGGAGCCAATCATCAGCCATAATAGGTTCAGGGGAACTAGAGAACCTCTGAGGATTCAACCTCAAGAACCTAGTAAGCATATCCACAGGTGGCGGTGGCAGCGGATTGTTGTTGTTATTGTTGTTGTTCTGGTTCTGAGCAAGCAATTGGATCAACTAGGCCTGTCCCTCAATAACCTGCTGGATGTATGGGGGTATTTCATTGCCATTGTTGTCTCCTCCTGCAGTAGTGCGTCTAGTATCACGCCTCGGCGGCATCTGGTGGGCAAGCATAGATGAGTTATAGATATAATAGGGCCAAAAGCTATGTATATATAAATATATTCTACCCATATGCATAATATGATCAAGCCAATAAAACACAACAACGAATAACACCCACAAACAAACAACAAACAACAAATGGTACAATAATATTATATGTATATATATAGTCGAATAATTTCGACACTAAGTAATTTAACAAACAACTATCACTCAAGCAAACAATCTAGAATCTTCATACCACGAAAGTGGGCATAATCATATACGCTAACACGATAACGTTGCAATATAAAACAAGCATGAATGGTGGTCTCAGCACTAGTTTCTACTTAACTGGTCAAGATACATGAGGGGGTTAACTAATAAACAGCAAGAAGTATAACTTGTTGATAAAATAATTTTCACTCCTATGGCTTTTCTAATCCATTTTCTAGGGTCACATCCTACAGTCAACACATGGCTCTGATACCATCTGTAAGGACCAAACCTCGAAGGATTTGAGTCTCTATGCTTACCATGCTAGTCCCTGGATCAAACTCGCTAGCACACATAGTATAGATGAATACTAGAATAGCAAGTGCATCATTTATTACATCGTATGATCCAGAATATATAAAATAAAACAATCTGCATAGCACTCGGCTAGCTTTATTCAATCAAACAACGGAAAGTAGCAGAAAATAATGATGAGTCCCATCATAGCCCACTGGTGATGCTGAGTGCAGACTCGCGACCCTAACGGTACCTTACTCTTTGTCAGAATATGCTGCAACATGAGACGTTGCAGCCATATAGGTCAACACTTTGAATGTATTGGCAAGTTACACAGGAGTAATAATAAAGCAGACCTACATGTATATGCATAGTATATCAAAAGGAAGGCTTGAGGGTTTATTTTTGCAGAAAGCTGATTTTATCCTAATAACTACATAATAGTCATATTTTAATTTAGTTCTTTTATTACTAAAAGTAAATACACAAGGTTGAGTTGGCAAAATCAACTCCAACCTACCCATTATTAAGTGTCCCAACAAATTTATTAAGTGTCACATTTGTCAAGATCATCCAACAACTGTAATGGAATAGTCGCTCAAAGTTACCCATAACCGGGGGCACGGCTAATCATGATTAGTTTTTTAATACTCTGCAGAGTTTAGTATGCTTTACCCACTAGACCCAACCCAAAGATTGAGACGAAGTCTTTCAGAAGCAGTCCCCTAGTCCCAATAGGAGGCCCATCCCAACTATTATATCTACAGCTGCTGGCACATCCGGGTAAGGATTCCACAACTGATCAACTAAGCCAGAGCCCATTTAGCTAGTGGTCGCACATGGAAGCTACTAGTCACTAAGTCCGTCTGATCTTTTTGAGCATGGGCGGCCGTCCACTTACATTCAGAGGGTATAAACCATGATGTTCTTGAAACCACCCTAGCAATACCAATTCCGCCCAGAGGTGAATTAAATCCTGAGTTACTACTCAAATTATTATATATATATATAATCCTCACATAAGCTCAATGAATACACAAACCAATCCCCGTCTACAAAGCATAGCAACTACAACTACCACGATCTGCAGTGACGGGAGATAGCTCAACAATATAGCAAAATAATATAGTAATCCTATACATGCATATATTCATAGTGTGATATACCTACATGCATAGAAAACAATAGGTAAAGGATGATCAACATGTAACTTGCCTTGGTTCTGGTTCAAAAAGTCACACTCCTGACAATGCTCACGTCGCACTCCAGACAATCTACACATTTCACACAATATAACAAATCAATCACCGGAACACGAATAGAACCAAAACAAAACCAACAGCAAGAAAACCATTTTTAAAACTCAACTACATCAGCATAACAACACCTAAATAGCACTACGATCACAATGCAAAAAGAATCACTCGATTATGATAAACGGTTTGAAAGTTACGGCCCCTGGAAGATTTAATTCAAATTTGAACAGTGCAAACATGTACAAAGTTGGTACTATGATAATGTGCTGATTTTTGTGAGTGCACAGGAGAAAGAATTACCTAAATTGGATATACATATGCTAAAAGATATAGCTGTTAGAAGTTTTGGCTGAAATCTGGAAAAGAAAACAGAAAACAAGAGGAAACGCCTGGGCGCTGTAGCGAACTCCTGTAGCGATGTGCCACATGGCGACATGTGATTCGCTAGAGGCGTGTGCTCACCAGAAGACAAAAGAAGCGACGGCGGCGGTCGGGCGTTGGCGGCGGCTCTCAGGTGGTGGTCCGGCGAGGGGGAAGTGACGGGCGGATGCGGCGGTGAGTGGCGGAGGTGGTGGTGGTGTCGGACGGCGGCAATACGTCCTTTGTAGGCGACGGCGGCGAGGTGAACCTCGGTTCTCCGGCGGTGGCAGACATCGGTGGCGGCGGCGTCCTAGTGCTCTGCAGGGCTTTTCGGGGTGTCAAAAAAAGTTCGGCGTCGAGTGCGGGTTCAAGGTTGACAAGTGGAGCGGTCGGGGCATCCTTACGTTGGCGGAAACAGCCGGCGAACGAAGGCGATCGGCAGAGGTCCTCAGCAAGATCCAAATCGCACCAGCGGCTTTGTGTGGTCGAAGGAGGATGAGGGGAGGCTGAGGTCGGGTTCCCCCAGGGTTTAGCTCGTGCCTGGCGTCTCCAGGGTGCTCGGGGTGGACCAGGGCGTTGGGTCGATCCGGCTCGGCCTCGGTCGCGTGTACGGTGCGCTCCCGTCTGGCTCGTGGAAGGAGACGAGCAGGGGCATGGTGCGGGGCCCGCTAGCTGGGCTGAGAGCGAGGGCGTACCGCTTCGGGCGATTAGGTGGGCTGTGGCTGCGTGCGGTGCTCTACTGGGCCGGCTAGCTGGGCTGCTCGCTTGCTGGGCCGCGGTGCAGCGCTGCGCTGTGATGCGCGCTGCTCTCTCTTTTTTAAAACAAAAACTACAGCAGCAGAACAAAATAAATAAAATAAAATAATAAAAATTCTAAATAAAAATACCTAGACACACAATAAAGTATATACACCTAATATAAACTACAGGAACAACTAGTTTATACTCTAATGCAGTTTTGAAAATAATTTTTATGCAATAGACCACACAAATAGTAAAATAACACACAAATAAAATATTTTTGAGATTAATAAAAGTACCAGAACACATCAGATGAACTGGAAATAATATTCTGCACATTATGAACATTTTAAAACAGGGGAGAAGTCATGTTATCTCCACTCCAATAAATTGCCTTTAGTTGCATAATGATTCGAATATTGCAGAAAGACAAATAATGCATGGAAAATATGAGATGCATATGAATGATCTAATAACATCCTAATTTAGGAAAATTGGGATGTTACATCTTCCTATCCGTTAGATATAAATCCGACGGCCTATATTGCAGGATGGCACGCACACCATCATCACCAACTCTGTTTTCTACTCCCTCCGTTCCTAAATATTTGTCTTTTTAGAGATTTCAACAAGTGACTACATATGGAGCAAAATGAGTGAATCTACACTCTAAAATATGTCTACATACACATCTGTATGTGGTAGTCCATTTGAAATCTGAAAAAGACAAATATTTAGGAACGAATGGAGTATAAGAGTAGACATGGAGATATATCAGCAGCATGGTCTACAACAAAAATGTGCTAGACTGGTTAGCGTCGGATGCTCGCAACGCGATGACATGAGTTTGAATTATGTCTTTAACTTTAGATTTTTATATTATATATTACTTATTTAATATATACTTCTTTCGCTACTGTACTGACAGTGGAACCCACAGAGTACTTAGAATACAAGATTAAGGATGGACTTGTTTCTTTTTAACTTTCTGTATGAAGCTGTAGCCACCCTGCAAGTCACGTGTACACTGTATATGCAATTAACTTTTTATAAAGGGACAATCATACATGCAATTAACTCAAATGGATTGGATGTCACTCTATTATTTCCAGCATAAGAGCATCTCCAATGGCAGCCGACAAATTTCCTCCCGTTTCCTTTCGCGGAGGACGACATCAAACGCCAGCGGCATACATTTTCACAACTCTAACAAACCAGATGAAATTCGTGCAAACATGGACTGATTTCATATAAGCATGAAGGATTTCGTATAAAAAAGCCGGATCTTCATATAAACATGATGGATTTCATTACATTCACATGAACTAAGCGATGCCAATCCGGCTATCTTGGTATAATTAATACTCCCTCCGTCCGGAAATACTTGTCCTAGAAATGGATGTATCTAGACTTATTTTAGTTATAGATACATACAATTTATTCATTCTTAGAACAAAAATTTCCCGCCAGCTGGAGAGGGAGTACATAATCTAAATGGCCGCCCGCGGATCCCTTTGTCTTCCTCATGTCTGGCAGACACTTTGCGGGGTCGACGAAGGTCCTCGGAAGAGACGAAGAAGCAAAGAAACCACCTGAATGCACAGTCTTCACCTCAGCGATGGCCTTCATGGGACCCAAGTGGCGGTGGCCTCCCGTGTTCTACTTCTCCTCGATGATGGCGGCGGACACGGAGAAGCTGGCCACCGACTCGTCACTGTCCACGCACCCGACTTCTGTCTCTGCCTGCATGGCGCTGCTGCAGGCACGAGAGGCGCGCCCACAGACACGGGAGGCGCGGTATGACGCGGAAGCGACGACGCCCGTACCGGTGTGCTCGTCACCGTGCTGGCGTGGAGCAACTCGCCACTCCTCATCGAGCTGAACTGGAGTGGCGAGTCGCTGAACCACGCGCCTGCTTGGGGTGGCAACTGGCTCCGTCGGGCCAAGCGAGGTTGGTGAAGCACCGAGCGGCCTCGCCCATATCTGGAGAGCTCGGCGGGCCACCCAGCTGGGTAATATGCCGGAGAACGGCTCCTCAGAAGCCATCGGAAGAGTGGAGAAAATGGTGAAGGCGGAGATGGGGGAGCGGCGGAGGGGTGTGATTCTTGCCCGCTGTCTGTCTGGCCTCTTGTAAATAGAGGGCGGACGGTAGGAGCTTGGCCGATGTCTGGCCTCGTTTAAACTGAGGGCGGATGGGAGGAGCTCAGCCGGTGTTGCGTTTAATTTCGGCCCGCTCATGAACAGACGTGTGGCCGGAGTAGGTTTCTCGGTTTGCATGCGGGTTTAACGGAGGGGTTCGATGGAGGCGAGGAGGCGTGTTCAGCCGGGCGTGCAGCGGGCGACGCAGTACTATTCGATTTGATAGCAGGCGATGCAGTTCCCGATACGGCTTTAATGCAGACGAGCGAGGGAGTAGCGGTTCCCGAAATGTTGAACGGCCAATGCATCCTCCTTCAATTAATGCATGAGGGAAGTAATGGGAGGAGGACCGGGAAAAGAGGCTGCACGATGTGAATGCAACACAGTTTGCCCTCATATAAAGGCGCCCCTCCATTCCAATGCATCTCCACATCATACGCACCTAAGCATTTGCCTAAGCACCTACACTAAGCACAAAAGAGCTCACTCCAGACCCATGGCGGCGATGCGCGCGAGCGGCCAGCGGCTGTGCCAGATGGTCCACGACGTCGGCCTGCGGCATGGCACCGAGGATCGTCTCCAGACGGTGCTGGAGACCGGCTGGTGGATGGCCGCCGTTGACGCCAACTACGACTCTCAGTTGGACCAGATGATCGTTGCCACCACCAACAAGTTCACCGTCCTCAAGAAGCTCGCGAACGACATCGCCGTACTCCTCCAGCCCGCGCGCCCGGGCTCCTCATTTCCTGCCACCCTAATCAGCCTCCATGGCTGGAACCTCTTTCAAGCACTGGTGGCCCTGCGACTGCCCGCCGACGCCATGAAGAATGCCCACCTAGAGGTTGCGCTTGCCACGAGGCGCCTCGCCCTGCAAGAATTCGTCGACCTACACATCCACGTGTACGAGCAAATCATGTACATAGGTATCTATAAGGACAGTGAGGATGCTACCACGTTTTTCTTCCTCAACCGACTGGAAGCCTTAGATGCCTTTGCTGAGAAGCACCTCGACCTCGCCACAAAAGCCGCCTCTCCTTAGCCGCCGGTCGGTGGCCCGACGCACTAAGTTGAGGAGGAGGAGGAGGTCGTACGTTGATGGATGCATCTTTCTTCTCGCCTTCTGCAACCACCACTGCGGTTGCATCATCATCGTGGCCTTAATTCTTATTGTGGTGTTGCATTCTCGTTCCAGTCAATACCGACATGTGCGATCCTTTTGCTTAATTATATGCATCACTGTAACTAGTACTCCATCCATCAATTTATAAGTTGTGCTTATCTTTTCCATCAACTTCGTGCAACGCGCGGGCATCTTGCTAGAAACACTAGAACATGTCGGACCGCATGTGACCAAACCAACGATGCGCCAACCTAGCTACTACGTACCCTGCTTATCTGGTGGAAATAGCCCCGCCCTAGCATTTCCAATCGTTATTTCTATCTATCGATCGTGCCAAGGAGCAGAACCAAAATGTTACAATTTATACATGTTTCTCTACTCCTACTCTTATAAAAGACTCAGTTGGTGATGGTGGTATGTATGCCATCCATCATTTCTGATCATTAGATCTGCATCTAACGGCTGTGAGGTAAGTTGTGGCATTTTTGCAACAATAGCCCACTTCTCTGCTCCAATTTGCAGAAATCCCCTTATTATCATGAAAGAAACCACATCCCTCCCTCACCTCATCAAAACAGCCTGAGAAATATACATACTCCTATAAAAGACTCAGTTGGTGATGGTGGTGTGTCTGCCATCTGTCGTTTCTGACCATTAGATCTGCATCTAACGGCTGTGAGGTAAGTTGTGGCATTTTTGCAACAATAGCCCACTTCTCTGATCCAATTTGTAGAAAACCCCTTATTAACTTGCAACCACATCCCTCCCTCACCTCATCAAAATAGCCTGAGAAATATATTTTGAGTGAAAATTACTCCCTCCATTCCGAAATATTTGTCTTTCTAGAGATTTCAATAAGTGACTACATACGGAGCAAAATGAGTGAATCTACACTTCAAAATATGTCTATATAATCCGTATGTGATAGTCCATTTGAAATCTCTAAAAAGTCAAATATTTAGGAACGGGGGGAGTAATATATTAGGAGTATATCAAAACAAGAGTGATTTCTTTCAAGTTTGTGAACAAGTACTACTATTCTACTACTTTGGATCCGTCGCAACGCACAGGCACATTGCTAGTAAAAAGAAAAGGCCTGCCGCATTCGCGTCGCACTCCCCCCACACACGCCCAGGAATCGGGAGTACTCCATGGCCCGTCCGGCATGACACATAGCTTAGGGATGGCGTGTTGCCTAGCATTTTCACTTTCATGTGGGACCGCCGTTGAGCAAACCGCACCCCGCCCGCTGCCGGGTTGGAAAACAGAAACGAGGGGAAGATCTAGCTGTAGCACGGAAGCCAAGAAATTTGGTGTCAGATGGGGCTCGTTGATAGAGTAGGAGCATTCCGTACTACTCTGCTCCTACTAGTACCAAGTTTGTACTATACAACTAGTACTACCACTATACAACTAGTAGGTGGAAGATCTTGTTTTGGGTGATTTATCTTTTTTTTTCTGTCAATGTAGTATGAATAATATGATGTGGGGGGCACCCATGAAGCTTATGTGGCTTGGTTGCATGGCTACGAAAGGTTAGAGAAAAATAAATAGATAATGTGTTTAGAGTGCACTCCACTAAACAGATATACTTTGGATCCATTGCGACGGGCCGACACATCTATATCTATACCCCCTATATAGTGTGTGAATAACTTTGTAAGTTGGTCGTTGGATGAAGCCAATCCGACGGTACAAAGATGGCAAATCCGAGCACTACTAGCCGTTGGATATCATCTACATTCCACCAGATTCTGCCACATGTAGAATCCAGAAGACTCCATGGTTGAACTTCATTCATGACTATCTTTGCCACAACTAAGCTTAGGCAAAGTGTGTTTGAAACAAAAAATGTGGCTAACAAAATGGCCACCACAAGTGTGGCAAGATTTGGCAAGAAGTTGAGTCTATGACATGTGGACCATGTAGTTAGAAAAGTGTGGCAAGCCACAAGTGTAGCAATGAACCAAACACATGCCTGGTGTGTTTGGTAGGGTGTATGAAGGGTGCATGATCCCAAGAGTTCCCTTCTCGACCCATTTTGGGTGTTTGGTAGAGTGTATGGAGGGTGCATGAGTCCACACTAGATTAGCACAAATACACTAGAAGCATGCATGAAGAGAGCATACATGAAGAGGGGTGTTGAGTTGAGCATGCATGAAGAGGGAACAACTATGCTGAGACGAGAACGCAACCAAACACACTTGTGGCACGCCTAGGCTTAGGAGTGGCAACCTTAGGCTGCAAACCAAACCATAACTTTGAAAGTTGGTCGTTGGATGAAGCCAATCCGACGGTACAAAGATGGCAAATCTGAGCACTATTGGCCGTTGGATATCATCTACATTCCACCAGATTCTGCCACATGTAGAATCTACAAGACTCCATGGTTTAACTTCATTCATGACTAACTTTGCCACAACTAAGATTAGGCAAAGTGTGTCTGCCACAAAAAATGTGGCTAACAAAATGGCCACCACAAGTGTGGCAAGATTTGGCAAGAAGTTGAGTCTATGACATGTGGACCATGTAGCTAGAAAAGTGTGGCAAGCCACAAGTGTAGCAATGAACCAAACACATGCCGGCACGCCTAAGCTTAGGTGTGGCAACCTTAGGCTGCAAACCAAACCATAACTTTGAAAGTTGGTTGTTGGATGAAGCCAATCCGATGGTACAAAGATGGAAAATTCGAGCACTACTGGCCGTTGGATATCATCTACATTCCACTAGATTTTGCCACATGTAGAATCTAGAAGACTCCACATGTAGAAGCATAATGCACAAACCACCAGAATCTCATGCGTGCAATGCACGTGTACCTTACTAGTAGTTGGTAGTGGTAAGAAACAAATTCCGGGTTTGGCACGAGCTCATACTGCGGGAGCACCACAAGGCCTGCCACAAGAGTTACATTTCCCTCTCGGGGCCCACGGGACCGAACTTCAGTGGCTTAGTGCCCGACCCATGAGTCAATGACATGCGAACCTTAAATGTGGCTGGCCCACATGTCATTCTCATGGTGGTGGTGTGGTTCGCGACTCACTCGTTCGAGATGAACCGACCGGTGGTGGCGTGGCCGTGGCGAGGGTGCCACAGCTGGGCGTCGAGGCGTTACGAGGCGTAGATGGCCACACCGGCGGGTACTACCTGTAGTACAGAAGTACTCCAGCTAAGGATTGATACCCGGGACGAAATGTGTCACAGCCGCTAGATGAAAATTCGATGGTGCGGGACATGTGGTGTCATGGGTTCGTGCGGCGTCATGGGAATCGTGTGTGGCTGTGGTAGAAACTTGATGCTCGCTGCATTTAAGGTGGCCCACATGTCATGCACACAAAGGCAGAGGGGCGATGCGGCCGAGAGGGGTGAGGCGCACATCGGGGGACGTGGTGCCGTGGGTTGGAGCGACGCCGTGGGAATCGCGAGTGGCAGTGGATGAAACGTGATTGTCACCGTAGTTGAACTTCCATGGACAAGCTGTCATGTCTACGGACACATGCATTGCATACCGATCACTAGAAGGAGTAGTAGAGAAAGCTAGGTGGATAAATAGTTCCTTATAGTCAAGCAGACCCACGCTACTACTTGTTCCAGAGACATGCACACCATCGAAATAGTCCATCTATATCAATATACATAGAGAGGGACTATTTTTTTTACAAGAGAGGAATATTTCATCCATCCATAATGCCCTGCTACTGGTGCAACAACTTCTTCTTCTTCTTCTCATTTTCTGTGGGAGACGTCTTCACAACAAGCTCTCTAGACCTTGCAGCTATCTCGAAACTCACACGGGCATCGAGGGCAGCATATTTTATCCGCTCATACGTCAATGGATAATTGTCCCATCCAGACGACCTTAATGCCAGCGTCTCGTCACCCTTCTGAAGATTTGTTCCTAGCACAAAATTTGCTATGTCGAATAGGGATGGTGTCAGTTTATCACAATCTTCTACAAGAGTTTTTATTCTTGTTTGTAGGTCAGCGATGCTTTTCAAATCAAGGTTGTACGACTCCAACTTCTGTTTGTCCCCTGTGATGGCTGCCCCACAGAAGTATATGTCCTCCCGAGACAAGAAATCGTGAAGCTCACCTGGTATGGAGGGCGCATGTATGATGTGGTACACCAAAACATCATCTTTGAGGCACAACTGAAGGACAGCGGCGCATTGGATCTTCCCAGTGGCACGCTCCTTATACTCTGCGTCGAGACCGATGACATTCATCTCCACCTTTTGGAGGGAGTAGGATACATTGTTGATCCACTTACGAACAACCCTTGGGTGGTCGATGACTGTGGCAACTATGCTCAACGAGCCTTCAACGAGGACATGTTGGACGCTAGAAACCTGCATCTCGATCTCTTTCGCCATTTGGAACCGCTGGACCGGAGGGCTATGGTTTGGAGAATTAGGATTAGATGGCTAATCTAACTGAAGAAGATGATTATTTATAGGGGATTCAGAATTACTCCAGGAGGATGTGAAGAGGTTAAAACAATGTGAATGCAGTGTGGTTTGGATGCAAATGAAGATTAAGGAGTAGTGAAAAAGCCGAGGAAAATCGGTTCCCGATGGAGAAGTAAATGGGAGAAGTTATGCGCATGCATGAGGAGAGGTGCGGTGGTTTGACTGCTGCATGCAATGGATTGGACGGGCTCTTCGGTTGCCTTTTCTCTCTCCCACGCGCACCGAGTGGCCAACTTGCATGCTGCAGTTTATTGGCTGGAGTCGGGCTGCAGCTGCTCATGCGTACGCAAATTAATGCTGTGAATGCGGGGCATGGAGGGAAATGGGCGCATGCAAAAGGGTATATACGCAGACTAATTAGAGAAATACTTAAAAAAGTTATGCGCAGACAAAAGAGGACCAGAGGGAGTACTACTCATGTTCCTACTATGGTTAATGAATATGCGGTTATCCTCAAAAAAGAAAAGTCCTTCATCGCGCTTCCGCATGCACGAGAATTTGGTTCTGCTCGCAATATGGATGATAGCTAGAGGATGAAGTGAACCCAGAGGCATGCTAGCACGAGAGTGTGCTCATGTTCCTACTACTCCTACTAGTAGGAGTAGTACAATTGTGGTACACTTGATGGCCAAAATACAATTATTCATCCGGTCCTCACAGTGAAGTGACAAGACCTTGCGCCCGAGGTGACACCAGTCCAGGCGGCGTGTCCGGGTTACCAAAGTCCGCCTCACCTTGTGCACTATGCAGTCACTGTCACCGCCGCTGTATAGCATGCCTCGCCTCGTCTCCCTCTCCCCTAGCACCACTCCATCTCCATCTCCGTCTCGCCGGAAATCTTGAGGTCACTCTTCATTATCTCACTGTGCCCCCGCATACCCTCGCCTCGCTCACCTCCCCTAGTACCACTATTCCCTCGCTAGCCGCTCCAGCACCGACAACCTTCTCCCCCGTAAATCAAGCCCCCCCAAAACCCCACCTTCCAAACTCCACCATGGCCGAACGCAACTCACGCAGGATCCATATGATCCGCGATGGGAGCAATCTCCCCAGTGACGTCCTCGACCTCTGTTGTTCGTGTATGGATATATTGAGCGCCTTGCGGGTGGCTGCATGCTCGAGGGGCATGCACACGGCCATCGAAGCTAATTTCCTATGTTTACGCCTGTGCCTTCTTTAGCTGGAGACAACTCAGCTCGCAGTGGATCATCGTCAAAGCTGATACAAACTTCTTTGATGCTATTGAACACAATGGCATCATCTACGCGATTGACAAAGCAGATGGCACCACGTATTGCTGGGACGGTGCGTGTAAGTTGTTTCTGACTCATGTTAATGATGACGCCATGACACTGTTTGAACTTTTTTTATGATTGGCATATCCCTGTTTGAGCAGAATTTGAGTAGAACTATGGCAATGTATTAGAGACGCCGTAAATCAGCTATATTTGGAATGAGTTATTTCATGTGATTGTGATCATGTCATTACAGCCAATTTGAACCCCTGAATAATCAAACGGTTAGGAATATATGGATATTCTCCTTATTTTACACTAATCTATATACTACTACTAAATATGAGTGTGTATCAATGGCCATGTTAGTTTCCTCATTTTCATGATGTAGAAACATGCACCACACTGTTGGTTTCATCTAACCATACATTAGGGAAGTAAATGTGCATATGGAGAACTCTATATTTTGAAGTAGTGAAATCCTGTAATGCTAATCATGTGTACATACCTATATTCGCCCTTTAGTAATCAATGGCTAGAATAATATCCTCACAAAAATTTTGCCCACAGAACACGAGTATATAACAATGCATGTTCTGTTAGTTACCTTGAAGAATTTGTTTGTGAGGACATAACATGATTCCATAACATGCATGACATGGTAGTTTCCTGTGAAGAATCGATTGCGAGATAACATGAGTATAACCATGCATGTCACTTCTATATTTTCGAACCCAGTATGCATTTCCCTGTATTTTCCTCCCAGTTCCAACAGGGACATATCAATGCTGATCTTACATTAACAATGCTGGTCTTACATTAACAATGTTGTTTCTTGCATTATCCTACTCATACTCTCAACAATTCTGATCTTACATTAACAATGCCTGTCCTTTTTGATATGATGTCGTGTCCCTACAGTTACTGCCCTTTGTAATCACACCACCTTTGCCAAAAACAGGGAAGCACAACTGGTTCCTCGCTCGATCAAATGACGGCAAAAGACTGATGATCATTCGGACACATGAGCCAGAAAAGTTATATTGCAAAACCCCACTGTATACAAGCACTGTGAAATACGTGAGTATCCGGACAGTGGCTGTTACGTCTATGAGCAGGATACTAGCTTGTTGGGGCCTTCAGGATTTTTTAGTTGGAGGCGGGTAAACAGCCTTGGTTCACGCTCTCTGTTTCTCAGACTCAATATCCGATTAACCAGGAGATCACCGTTGGCAAGGACCTTGATGGCAGAGAGGCTCTGTTTGCTATGGAAAACTGTGTCTACACGGCAAGCCCTAGGAGTTCGGGAGCAAACTCCCCTGATTGTCAACGATACAGCCTGCAGCCAAAAGAAGGTGAGAATGACAAAGGCATCAGGATTAACTTTTATCCTTGGATGTCTCAATTAAGATAGGCAGTGATGTGGTTCAAGCCTTCAGGTTGATAGGTAATTGGGCTGTTGCGTCGAAAGGGTGGAGTACTGGTGTCTCCGGATCATTGGTCGCTGAAGCGGGGCTGCAAATTATGATGGTGTTGGATCATCTCTTCGAATGACTTTGTTGTCTTTGCTGCTTGTTCTGGATGTGTAGTTCTTTCTTTTGATATGCATATTCCTTGCCATTTGGTCATCCTCGTCTATGTCACTCTTGCTATGTAATAGTTGGCTCTATTTAGAATGTCATTCTCGTCTGGATCACGAGAGTCTGAGCGCTGCAGGTGGGTGCATTTTGGTGGTGTAGCAAGACTTCTTATGGACTATCATGTCTTGCTATTTATGTCAGTAGTAGTCACTAGTCGGTGTTTGAATGTTGTATATATCGTTGTTTCGAACTGTTTATTGTCTCGAACTACTGATGGGCTAAATGAGGGCATCACCATTCTCCAGTGTTCAGAGTGTATCTCCTTTTTTCAAGTTATATAATTTGAGCTCAGTGTCTTTTCGATGATGTACACTTGTTTGGGCCGGTGAGGTGTCGTTGAATATGGGTCGAGTAGTAACGCAATGCCAAACAAGTCAATTATGACTCTTAGGCCGGGCTCTCAAAAGATCCTCAAAAAATGGTCGGGCTCTCCAAAAAAGAAAGAATAAGGACTCTTAGGCCGACATGTGGGCGCCACCGGTGTTTTAGTGCGCTTGCGCACCGAGAGCATATTGGCGCGTGTTCGAAATTCAAGCTACCTTTTCATCCCCAATCTCCCGCCCCTCCCCCACCTCTGGAATCTCGATTCCTACTCCAGTTCCCCCAAATTCCCCTCCTATACTCCCTGTACTCAAGCTCACTATCATGTCGCCGGTCAACGCGGATCTCCGAGCTGGAGATCCTGAGGTCCGTCCTGCCTTCGGTCGATGCGTGCTGTCGCTCAACAGTGGCATGGCGGCGCTTGATAACCAGTTTGCCGGCAAAGTGCTGATGGTAACCATCAACGGCGACCGGCCTCCCGTCTCGCCGGACGACCTTGTCAAAGCTCTTGGCATTGCGCACGGCATCCAAATAAGTGACTTGCTCGTCGAAGTCTGTCCGCCACTGGCTGATTTCTTCGTCAGGTTCCGTACAACTTTTGACTGCAGTCGTGTGTTCGAATCTTCCCGGCGTTTGTTCTATGATGGCGTGCTAGTGAGCTTTGATCGGTGGCACCCAAGATGGGGCTCGGTGCCCTTTGAGCTTGAGTTTTTAACAAAGCTTACCGTACACGGCATGCCTCGACGTGCTTGGAACAGCAAGTCCATGAATGAGCTTATCAACGACCTTGGAGGTGAGCTCATAAGTATGTTTGTTCCTCCAAACAGCTGGGCTCTGACGGTTATGGCATGGATGAAGAAGCCGTCCACCATACCGAAGGTGATTGGTGTTGAGATACCGGTGCAGGAACCGGGGTTGTACTATTCGTCGCCACCAAGGCCGCCGCGGACCACGTTAGGGATGTACTTGTATCGAGTGTTCACGCATGTCGAAGAAGTGGTCAATCCATCAATCGAAGTCCTGCCGCCGCCGCTGGTGCCAGGGTCCGTCGACGACGTCCATTACAGGAGTCAATGTCAGACTTTTCCCGTGTTGCTCGGAACGATGGATGGCATAGGGCCTACTCCATCGTGCGGCAGAGGCCACTGCTTCTTTGGGAGAAGAGGCAGGGTTGGCTGCCTGGATGTGCTCTAATTTGAGGTAACAACTGAATCTTGTCAGATACTAGTTAAATCCGAGCTATGGGTGTGAAGCACTGATGTGCCAGTACATTTGATTGTGACCTGTTCTAATTTTGTACCTGAACTTTTTTTAGAAAGGGCTGTACGTCAACTTAATGTGCTAGCAGAACTTATTGTGTTGTCTGTATGTTTTCTTTGCACAACATTCAAGATATTTCCCTGTCATTGATAAAGACGATGAACCGTTATGTATGAGTTCGTTGGTTTCAACATAGTCCTACCCGTAGTGATCCACTGCTTCCATCCTGATTGTGCCGCCAGCGTGAAATTTTTGTATGCAAGTTCAGTGTGCTATGATGTTCTATATGATTGTGTCAACTATATAAGTTTTTACTGAGCATCAGCAATGCATATGGATGAAACATGTATTTACGAGCATCGACCGATGGGTCTCTCTCTCTCTCTCACACACACACACACACACGCACACACGCACACACGCACAAGTGGGACCCGTTGAATTATTTCTTTGCTCGTGACAACTTTTAATTATGTTCCACTGTAATTTAACTCTTTTCTTAAGTTATTAATTGAGCTCAGTGACTTCAAAAAGTTGTATAGAAGCCTTGTTTGGGCCTTTCCGGCGTCGCTGAATGTGGGCTGAATAGCCATGTTAGGTTGTACTATACTACATAGGCCTTTTTTCAATATCAGCAATACAACTATGCCGACAGTTGTACACAATATCCGGGTCAACTTGTTATTCTCTGCCCCGCTGGGATGCAAACTTTCCTAGGAGGTATGCATTAGGCTTAACAAGAAAATGGACTTTAAGAAATAATAAATGGGATGTAATTATAATAACCGGGCAGTAACTATAAAAAATGCACCAAACGCGTAATTAGTTTAAAAAATATATTACTTTCAGAATTTGAAAATTTAATTTCATTACTTGTTGTGCGCACAATATTTCGTTGGATTTTAACGTAATACAACTTTATTTTGATATTATATTTAATCTGACTAGAAGTTTCGGATAAAAATATTTTGGATCCCATAAAAATGTGGGGTTTTTTTGAATTCTATTTTGAGCGGTTGGTTGAAATTATTAATCATTGTCCTAGCTAGAAAATGGGTTGTACTTTTAACAAACTGTAAATGGGCTATAGTAAATTCTATTAGAATAAAAAATGGGCTGTACATTCTTACAAATCGCAAATGGGCTATATGTTCTCTGCCACACACTTGTGGGCCTTCTAAGTTGACGCGTCCCCTAAAAAAACTAAGTTGACGTGTATGCAAGGCTTTGTCAACAACACACGGTTCTGGCAGCTGTGGCCGTTGGATGTCCATCCAAAGGATGTCGTGCTTCTTCTTCAATCTCGGTTATTCTTGCTTCAGCCGCCCAAAAAATGATTCCTCCCCCTAACATCTGGGGTGCACCGTTTCGGAGGCTGACCTGTGGGCCTACTAAGTTGACGCGTACCAAGGGCTTTGTCAACTTAGTCAATATAAACGATTCTAGCTGCAGTGACCGTACGGTGTCTATCCAACGGTCGTAGTGCTTCTTCAACCTCTGGTCTTCTTGCTCCAGCCGCCCAAAGCAGCGCTGATCGTGTCGCGTGCTCCTGCCTCCCGTGGCCGGTTGTGATGCCGCGAAGGCCTCAACGCCCCTACTACTCCCACCGCTGGCCAGGCCATCCATCTACTCACCCATACCCCTTGTTATTCTGCGGCGACGGTAGCCTCACACCGCAGCCAAACCAGTGAACCCTCGCACTCCTCTTCGTGCGGGCTTCCACTGTCGCGTCTTCCCCGACTCCGCGTTGTCCCCTTCCTAGGCCTCGCTGTCGTCCACCGCCCTGGTGCTCTCGGCGCGGCGTGGCCAACATGGTCAAGGAACAGCTTCCATCGGACGTGGACTGTACGTGGAGAGGCTGACAGCTGGGTCCACGACGGCAGCAAGGAAGTGCCTCCTTATTACACGAAAAATAATGATTCCTCCACCTGACAGCAGGGACCCACCGGACGGGCCACCGTATTTCGCGAAAAAATGTTTCCCCCTGACTGTTGGGACCCACCGGATGAGCCACTGTATGGCACGAAAAAAATGTTCCCCCCGCTGTCAACTCGGACCCACTGGAAGTGCCTCCTTATTACGCACAAAAAAATGAATACTCCCCCTGCTAGTTGGGACCCACCTTGGTAGGAGGCTGACTTGTGGGCCTACTAAGTTGACGGGGACGGAGTGCTTTGTCAACTTAGTCAATATGAACGATTCTAGCTCCAGTGACCGTACGATGTCCATCCAACGACTGTAGTGCTTCTTCAACCTCTGATCTTGTTGCTCCAGCCGCCCAAAGCAGCGCCGGTCGTGCCGCATGCTCCTACCTCCCGTGGCCGGCTGTGCTGCCGTGGAGGCCTCACCGCCCCTACTATTCCCACCATTGGCCAGGCCATCCCTCTACTCACCCACACCCCCTGTTATTCTGCGGCGATGGCAGCCTCACACTGCAGCGAACCAGTGAACCCTCGTACTCCTCTACGCATGGGCATCCACTGCCGCGTCTTCCCTGGCTCCGCGTCGTCCCCTTCCTAGGCCTCGCCGTTGTCCACCGCCCTGGTGATCTCGGCGCGGTGTGGTCAATGTGGTCAAGGAACGGCTTCAATCGGACGTGGACTGTACGTGGAGAGGCTGACACTTGGGTCCACGGCCGTAGCAAGGAAGTGCCTCCTTATTACGCGCAAAATAATTATTCCTCCACCTGACAGCGGGGACCCACCGGACGGGCCACTGTATTTCGCAAAAAAACGTTTCCCCTGACTGCTGGGACCCACCAGCTACATCTTCGCATGCAAGGAAGTGCCTAACATTCGGGACCCACCTAGTCGAAGCGTACGTAGCGTTGTCATTCTGGTCGCGAACGTGTACGTACATACTAGTCGATGTAGAGGCGCGCATGTGTTGTAGCAGAGGCGCGCATGTAGCATGTACACGTACGTACAGCGGCCAGGGTGCAAGAAAGTAAATACGGCCACGCACATACATACGGGCGGGGTCTCGAACACCTACTCGCGCATACGTACGGCCAGGCCTCGTGTATATGGCTGGGTCGGAACGGAGAAACAGCGTCGTCGTCGTGTTCATCGGGAGGGCTTGGACGGAACAACCGATGGAAACAAGGCCTGGCGTATTGCAGAACAGAGGAAACAGCCTTGTGTTTGACCGGCCACGTTCGAAACAGGATCCTGTTCATCGGGAGGGGTCTGGCGTACCGCAAAACGGAGGAAACGGACCTCCTACGGTTGAAACGGGGGTCCTGTTCATCGGGAGGTGTGTGGCGTACCGCAAAACGGAGGAAACAGACATGTGTTGGAGCGCTACGGTCGAAACAGGGGTCCTGTTCATCGGGAGGGGTGTGGAGTACCACAAAACGGGACTCCACGGGATACTGTTCATCTCCACTGTCGACCCCCTCCAGCCTCCACGAGCTACTGTTCATCCATCATCAACCTCTTCCAGCCTCCACCTACGACTGTTCATCCATGGGCTCCTGTTCATCCAGCCTCCACCGCGCGCTACTCCACTGGCTACTGTTCAACCAGCCCTCTCCACGGGCTCCTGTTCAACCACCCCTCGACGGTCTACTGTTCATCCTGCCCTCCATCGTCTACTATTCATCCTGCCCTCCACGGGGTGGTCCTGTTCATCCTGCCCTCCATGGGGTCCTGTTCATCCAGCCCCAACCGGCTCGATCGATTGGGGTCCTATTCATCTAGAGGCAACACCATGGGGTCCTGTTCATCCACCCCCACCGGGAACTGTTCATCCAAACTGTAAGTGCATCTAGTGCCACCCCTAGTTGGTTTTGGAGTATTGACGACAAACCTGGTTGAGGGACTAATGTGTTTGTGATAATTGCAGGATAACACAGGTAGAAGTTCCTCATTGATTCGGTTTTCCTACCAGAGATGACCCCTAAAAATGTATGAAGACATTGAAGTCAAAGGTGGTATGTGAAGACATTCACATTGAAGACTATGACAAGAGAAGACATCGCGTGAAGACTATGGAGCGCGAAGACTTAGCAGTTTCGTCGTTCTTTTTCTTCTTTGTTGAGTCATAGGAACCACCGTACTGTTAAGTGGGGTCCAAGAGAACCAGTCAGAATGACTGAAGTGATGCTTAACCAAAATCCTATGTCTTCGAGTGAAGACTATGAGAGCAAATCTTATTCAGAGTTGGATAAGTCAGCTTTTCTTGTAGCCCAAGTAAAGTTGCCGCATGTGTTTGAAATCTGACCGTTGGAACACGTGTCAGTTCCTTAGTGACCCAGGGTCATTTCGGACAAATCAGGTCGGGTTGCCTAGTGGCTGTAAATAGCCCACCCCCTACAACCATAAACGGTTGGCTGCTCAGAGTTAGTGCATGGCTTTTGTCGTTTGAGAGCAACCCACCTCGAAGCCTTTGAGAGAGAATTCCTTGCGAGGATAAAGCCCTAAACACCCAGAGCCAAATAGTGTTAGGCATCACTTAAGTCTTCCTGTCTGTGTGATCTAAAGACTTATTACAGTTGAGGACTGTGAATCCTCCAGCCGGTTAGGCGTCGCGTTCTGAGCATCCAAGAGTCATTGTGGATCGCCGGTGAACGAAGTCTGTGAAGGTTTGAAAGTCTACCTTGAAGACTTACCAGAGTGATTGGGCGAGGATTCGGTGTCCTTAGCTCAAGGGGAATAAGGTGAAGATGCGGTCTTCTAAGTTGAATCTCAGCCTCCCTAACCAGACGTACAGTTGTCACAGCAACTGGAACTGGTCCAACAAATCATTGTCTTCAACGAGTCACTGGTTTCATCCTTCCCATTCCTTTACTTACTGTTGGCCCTGGTGAAGTCATTGTATGATTGCATTATCTTTTGTCTTCACTGAATGACTGCTTGTTCTGATTGGCTTCACACTATCTTCCTACCTGATCTATACTGCATAGCTTCTATTAGTCATTGTGCTTTCACTTCATTGAATACTTGACTATGGCTTGCTTAGTGTAGTCTACCTTCCGCTGCATGGTAATAGTTTTATTTCTATCGTTTGTCTTCGAAACTTCCATGTTTTGAAGACTTTCATAAAAACCGCCTATTCACCCCCCCCCTCTAGTCGATCACTAGCACTTTCAATTGGTATCAGAGCAAGGTACTCCCTTGTTCTGTGTGATTCGGTTTAACCACCTGGACTTTTAGCTATGTCGGCTGTAGGGATAATCAAAGTCTCCGCTGCATGCCCAGTCTTCGATGGAACTGAATATCCCTACTGGAAGAATAAGATGCGCATGCATCTTAAAGCCATTGATGTTGACCTATGGTATGTCGTCAAGAATGGCGTTCCCAAGGTAGGTGAAGGTGTCACCGCTGCTGATGTCAAGAAGTTCATTCAACTGGACTCCACTGCCAAGAACATCATCTGTGGTCATCAGACCAAAGGACAGTATGGCCGTGTGAGTGCTTTGGAAACATCCAAGCTAGTCTGGGACTGGCTCTCCAAGGTCAACGAAGGCGTCTCAACCCAGAGAGATTAGAGAATCAGTGTCCTTCGTAACCTCTTCAACCGCTTCAAGAGAAACGACAATGAGAATGTCCAGCTCACGTTTGATCGACTCACTGACATCACAAATGAGCTTCAAGCCCTCGGTGCTACTGAGATCACCAAGCATGAAGTCATCAAGACACTCCTGAGATCACTTGACAGCTCGTTTGACACCCTAGCCCTGATGATTCAAGAACGTCCCGACTTCAAGACACTCGATCCGTCTGACATACTTGACAGGCTCAACACACATGAGTTTCAACTTTCTGAGATAAGAGACATCTACGGTCCCAACTCTGGGCAAACTCATGCCTTGAAGTCAAAAGCTGTCTCCTCATCTGAAGAAGAATCTGACAACAGTTCGGATGATCCTGAAGACATTGGAAAGGAGCTTGCTATGCTTGTGAAGAAGTTCCAAAAATTCACCAAGAAGAAAGACTTCAGAAAGTCTTCACCACATGACTAGAAGAAGAGAACATGCCACAAGTGCAAGAAACCTAGCCACTACATCTCTGAGTGTCCACAGTGGGACAATGAGAACAACAAGAAGAAGAAGAGCAAGGAATATGATTCTGACGGCAAGAAGAAGAAGAAATACTTGAAGTCTTCTTCCAAGTCTTCCTCAAAGTCTTCATCACACAAGAAGAGCTCATCTAGCAAGGCTCGTGCGTTTTTTGGCAAGGAAATGGATTCAGAGGAGGAGTGAGGGAGTCCTGGATTAGGGGGTCTCTGGACAGCCAGACTATATCTTACGGCCGGACTGTTAGACTATGAAGATACAAGATTGAAGACTTCGTCTCGTGTCCGGATGGGACTCTACTTGGCGTGGAAGGCTAGCTAGGCAATACGGATATGTGTATATCCTCCTTTGTAACCGACCTTGTGTAACCCTAACCTCTCCGGTGTCTATATAAACCAGAGGGTTTTAGTCCATAGGACAACATACAATCATACCATAGGCTAGCTTCTAGGGTTTAGCCTCTCTGATCTCGTGGTAGATCTACTCTTGTACTACCCATATCATCAATATTAATCAAGCAGGACGTAGGGTTTTACCTCCATCAAGAGGGCCCGAACCTGGGTAAAACATTGTGTCCCCTGCCTCCTGTTACCATCCGCCTTAGACGCACAGTTCAGGACCCCCTACCCGAGATCCGCCGGTTTTGACACCGACATTGGCGCTTTCATTGAGAGTTCCTCTGTGTCGTCGCCGTTAGGCTTGATGGCTCCTACTATCATCGATGGCGATGCAGTCCTGGGTGAGACTTTTCTCCCCAGATAGATCGTCGTGTTTGGCGGCTTTGCACTGCGGGCCAATTCGCTTGGCCATCTGGAGCAGATTGAAAGTTACGCCCCTGGCCACCAGGTCAGGTTTGGAAGCTTAAACTACACGGTTGACATCCGTGGAGACTTGATCTTCGATGGATTAGAGCCTCTGCCTTGTGCGTCACGCGGTCACGATGAGCATGATTTAGCTCTACCATCAGACAGTGTTTGGGAGATCGCACAAGCAGCCGCTCCGACCCTCAATTCGGAGCCAGTTGCGCCGTCCATGGACGGGTGGATGAACCCCGCCACGGAGGCCTTACCCTCAGCGGCGATCGAGCCAAACACCGGCCTTACCTTGCACGAGAGCCGTGTTGTTAAACTGTCGGATCCTTCTCCAGCCACAGACTCCGAACCGCCTGCGCCCATTCCTATCAAACCCGATTGGGAGCCGATCATGGAGTTTACCTCCGCGGATATTTTTCAGCACTCGCCCTTTGGCGACATACTGAACTCATTAAGGTCTCTCTCCTTGTCAGGAGGATCCTGGCCGAACTATGTCCGGCAGGACTGGGATGCGAACGACGAAGAAAATCGCAGCCCACCCACCACCCACTTAGTAGCCAATGTCGATGACTTAACCGACATGCTCGACTTCGACTCCGAAGACATCGATAGTGTGGACAATGATGCGGGAAACAAAGACGAACCACTGCCCACAGGGCACTGGACAGCCACCTCATCATACAATATATACATGGTGGATACACCCAAAGAAGGCAATGGCGACGAGATAGCGGAGGATGACCCCTCCAAGAAGCAACCCAAGCGCCGACATCAGCGGCGCCGCTCTAAGTCCCGCCAAAGCAAAAGTGGTGATACCGGCACAGGAGGTAATAACACTCGGGATAGTGCCGAAGACAACAACATCACCCTCCAGCAAGATTTAGAGCAGGAGGACGGAGGAGCTAGCCCTCCTGAGAGAGCGGCAGACAGAGAGGCGGAGGATGATAATTACATGCCCCCCTCTGAAGACGAGGCAAGCCTCGGCGAGGACGAATTCGCCGTGGCAGAGGATCCCGTCGAATAAGAGCGCTTCAAGCGCCGGCTTATGGCCACGACAAATAGCCTTAAGAAAAAGCAGCAGCAACTTCAAGCTGATCAAGATCTGCTAGCTGATAGATGGACTGAAGTCCTCGCAGCCGAGGAATATAAACTCAAGCGCCCCTTGTCGGTGTCAAAACCGGCGGATCTCAGGTAGGGGGTCCCGAACTGTGCGTCTAGGCTGGATGGTAACAGGAGGCAGGAGACACAATGTTTTACCCAGGTTCGAGCCCTCTTGATGGAGGTAAAACCCTACGTCCTGCTTGATTAATATTGATGATATGGGTAGTGCAAGAGTAGATCTACCACGAGATCAGAGAGGCTAAACCCTAGAAGCTAGCCTATGGTATGATTGTATGTTGTAGTTGTTGTGTCCTACGGACTAAAACTCTCTGGTTTATATAGACACCGGAGAGGGTTAGGGTTACACAAGGTCGGTTACAAAGGAGGAGATATCCATATCCGTATTGCCTAGCTTGCCTTCCACGCCAAGTAGAGTCCCATCCGGACACGAGACGAAGTCTTCAATCTTGTATCTTCATAGTCTAACAGTCCGGCCAAAGGATATAGTTCGGCTGTCCGGAGACCCCCTAATCCAGGACTCCCTCACCCCTCCAAGAGTTACCCAAAATGCAGGCTGCTACCTCGACTGGAGGAAGAAGCGTATGATGTGGCTGATCGGCCACCTCATGGCCGTGATAGAGAGGCACTCCAGCCAAAAGCTCAGCCCGCACCCCGACGCCATTCAAATAAAAAAGCATGGGGAAACATGCCAGACCTGCGAGACGTATTGGAGGACAAAGCAAAACATGCAAGATCGATTACGGCGCTTGGGGGATAAGCGAGTCTTACCAGGCTAGTGGGGGGCGCATAGTTTCGTCCGTCCATATAAAGGGATAAGGATTCACCTTTTCATCCATGCCTTCCTTCTCCTTTGCTCATCCATTTTCGCACACTCGAGCTCTAGCGCCCAAGTCCGCACTTCCCACCTCAACCTTCCCCCACCATGTCCGGAGCGGGAGGCAGGTGGATGGTCTCCTCCGTCACGGAGGGAGACATCAAGAAGCTGAGGAGAGCCAGATACCTGCCCGACGACATCGCGCACCGGCTCCCAGATGATGGGCAGCTCATCCCCACCCCCGGGCCCCATGAGAGGGTAGTGTTCCTTACCCATTTCCTCCGCGGACTGGGATTCTCTCTCCACCCATTCGTCCGGGGCTCATGTTCTACTACGGCCTGGATTTCCACGATCTGGCCCCGAATTTCATCCTCAATATCTCGGCGTTTACCGTCTTGTGCGAGGCCTTCCTCCGCATCAAGCCCCACTTCGGTTTATGGCTGAAGACCTTCAACATCAAGCCGAAGATTGTGGGCGGCCGCCAGGCGGAGTGCGGAGGCGCCATGGTGGGCAAGATGCCCAACGTTACATGGCTCGAGGGCTCCTTTGTGGAAACCGTAAAGGGGTGGCAATCGGGGTGGTTCTACATCACCGAGCCGCGTGAACCTGCATGGGCAGCGGCCCCCGAGTTCCGGTCTGGCATCCCCACACGGCTGACCTCCTAGAAATAGAAGGGCTTGTCCTGGGGTAGTTCGGGAGAGCTGACCGGACTCCAAACATGTATTCAAAACATGGTGAACAAGAAGCTCAAACTCGTCAACATGGTCCAGGTCATGCTCCACCGCCAGATCCTCCCGTGCCAACAACGGGACTTCAACTTGTGGGAGTTCGACCCGGCGCAACACCGAACTCTGAACAGGCTCTTCGACACAACTCACGAAGATGCCTGGAGGGTGCTGTTCAAAAGCGCCGAGGTCCCCCTCCCATTACTGAGGATCGCGGATTCAGCGCGAAGCGCCAAGCTAGTGTGGTAAGCTGTTTTACCTTTCACAGGATACTTATCTTTTATAGATTGACTCCATGCAGGATCTAAACTCCCGTACCTTTGACAGGACTGATAGGAGATGGCCGGACAGATCGACTGTTCGGCTCCTTTGCCCGAAGGCCCAGCGGACGCTCCTCTCGCGAATTTGTTGACTCCGGCTCCTTATACGGTGCCGGAGAAGACCAAGAAGGCCAAGGGAACTCGAAAGAGTTCCCGATGCCAGGCGTTGTTGGACTCACCGTCCGATGACTCTGCGGCGCACTCCTCCCCCGAAGACGAGGAAGAAGAAGAAGATGCTCCCCCTTCAGCTGGGGGAGATAAGAAAAGGAAGGCCGCCCCAACTGGGGGGACCGAAGGGTCCAAGAAGGGAAGGACTCTCCTTCCGGATAGTTCCACCACCGCCGATGAAGGCGAAGACAAGTGGTTGCCCAGGGCCAAGCCCCTGGGGAGATCGTAAGTATTCGGATACCAGAGTAACTCATAGCATTCCTTTGTCGCACTGCTTTCCCTAACACCGAACATAATTATGTAGGCCGCCACGAACCAGTATCGATGTATCATCGGACGGCTCCTTGGGCTCGTCGGACATGGATAGCGATCCAGTCCCGACCGCCACCTCCCCTCATCCTGCTGACGACACCGAGGTGTTGTCTCAAGAGGCACCGGGTCGAGGGGAGACAGTCCCGGAGGTGCCTCAAGGCGACCTTCCGGACTTCGGGAGCCGAGGGGACGGGGCTCCTAAGAGCTCCGAGTTCGGCCCTCAGCCAAACACCACGCCGGAACCTCCAGTGGTTCCGGGCTCGGGCAGGCGGCCTCCTTCCAAGAGGGGCAAGACGCCTGTGCCGGTGACCTCTGCCCATCCAGAGGCGCCGGACAATCTGCTGGAAGCGCTTCGCAGCGCTTCCATCGACGAGGAGCATCGTACTATTATGAGTGTGATGGTCCAGAAGGTTCAGTCCGCCATGAGCGGATTGACTGAAGCCTGTGCCAGCCTTCTAACAGGCTTTGAGGTAAGTGTTTTTAGAATATAGGAAAATTATTACCGCATAGACAGTAGCCCCTGATGCTTTGTTCGGTGTTCACAAAGAAAAGCCGAACAGAGGATCAAACAATATCGCAGGAGTCTAATATAAGTATGTCAATAGCGTATGTAGGTTTCGCTACTGGCATCCGCCGCACTGACTGCGGAGGTTGCCATACTAAAGTAGGACCTCGAGGGGTCCAAGAAAGAGCTCGGCCTTGCCAAGAGGCAGCTCGAGGAGAACAAGGGTAAGTAATACCCTGTCTATAGATATGCATATATAAAAAAAGACGCGATTGCAAAATGACAGGATCATCGTATATTTGCCAGGGGCCACGACCGAGGTGGCCACCCTAAAGAAGGCGCTAACCAAGGCCGAAAATAAAGCGGCCAAGGAGCGCACCGAGCGGGAAAAACAAGAGGCTCGGGTGGGCGAGGTGCAGCAAGAGCTCCGGGCTCTCGTGATGAAGCACGAGGCGTTGGAGGTTGACTCAAAGACGTGAGAGTCTGAGCTTGCCGCGGCCCTCGAGGGCGCAAAAAGTGCCAAGGCCGAAGCCCAAAAGGCCCTCCAGGAGATTGACGCAATGAAGAAGATAACGGCGGGTAAGGCATTCTATATGCAGAGCAAGCTGGTAAAAGTAAATTACCGATTAGTTACCCGGATTCAAAGCTCTCCAGGAGCATTCGCAGATTTGCCCCGCAGTGTGTCGGATGTCGCACAATTTTACCAGGCCGAGGAGGGAAGCTCAACGGAGAAGCTGTTCTGGTCTCAGTATACTGGGACCGAACACCCGATGCCTCTGAGCGACCAGCTAAAGCAGCTGGTCGAGCTGCACAAGGCGGCCGAACAGGCCATGAAGGGCCTTATAGTCCAGCTGTGGCCTGGCGACGCCCTTCCGAATAGCTACTTCGGCCTGGTGAGGTGGCTTGTAGATGCCTGCCCGCGGCTGGAGGTCGTCAAGCGGTCCGTCTGCATCGAAGGTGCACGCTGGGCTTTCGCCCGTGTGAAGGTGCAGTGGGCCAAGCTAGACATTGTGAAGCTGATCAAGGAAGGGCCGCCGCAGGGCAAGGAGCATCGCACCCCCGAAATTTATTATGAGGGTGTACTGAAGGGTGCCCGTCTTGTGGCGGACGAATGTTCAAAGGATGTAATATTTGAGTAAACTTGCTCATGTGATCCTATAAAATGAAAACTTGTTTCATATGCGCTATGCAACGCTTGTGTGAATTTAAAATATTACCATCTGTTTGGCTGTTTATCCAATCTGAGAGATGGCTAGTCCTCAGCTTCTGCCCCCATGCCATGAGTGCTGGGGTGTTCGGGATAAACCTGAGCACTCTTGTTCCCATGTTTGGGTCCTTCGAGGGAGGTGCTCAGCACAACGAACAAGGCAACCGGACTAATAATGCTTTATCACTCTCACTTAGCCATAGAATTCTATAATTTTAAATTTCAGCGAAGCCCCTGGTATTCGGAAGGCTGAATTTGGGGCGCGATACACACCTTTAAGCCGGACAGGGCCGGCCCCTTGCCCTAAGTGACATAAGTCTTTAGGGACTCAAAAACCTCGCCGAACAGCGACCAGTCTCTCGCCTTATCATGACAGTCAGTTTTAGCTTTCTCTACTGAGGTGCTCAGCCGACAGAACCGGGGCACAATCGCAGTAGTTCCAGCTGGGAGCGCCCCCCCAGGGCTGCATTATTCCCAGGCCGCGTGGGTCCGTCCCTGCGGCGTGTATCCCTTTTTTATTCCATGTTGTTAGCTTACCTTGTTGGGGGCGCCCCTCGGGCTGCATGACCCCCCAAGTCGCTCGGGCCTGACCCAGTGATGTCCGCATTCCCAGCATCTATTTGAACGAATCCACTCCTTTGCAGCTAATGTGTTTTACCTAGTTGCCTGCTCAGCTGACGCCAACTAACGGAGCTGCTCCCAAACGGCACGATGCTTGCGCATGGGTCCGTCCCTGCAACGCCGACAAACCTGGATGGCTGAGCTCTGGCCGCGGCAGCCCCGCAGTGCGTCACCTCGTCAAGCCTTCAGTGCCTCACTACCCCTCGGAAGCAACCAACGGCGGACTGTCAATTGTCATGGCAACCCCTTGTTTTTTTCTATGATGGACCTGCAGGACCTCCTGAAGGAGCTGCGTCAGGCGAGGCCCTTGCGGTGTCTCCTTCGCTCTCGTCCACGCGAACCACTTGCACGTTAAAGGGGGGTGCCTGAGCATCGCGACTCAGGGCTCCTACTGTCTCTCCAGCCCTCACCCTCTGGCCTTGACTACGGCATCGTGACCTGGCATACCAGCGACGGCTGAGACTCTCTCGAGGGCCGGGACCCGAGGACGTAGAGCAGAAAGGGGAGCAAAGGCGAGAGGGGAGAGACACACGAGGACCTCGCCAAGCAACCTCGCGCCTGCCGATGCTCGGACCCGATGACACACTAGAGAGCGGCCCCTGATCCTCGAGATAAGTCATCACCCGAAAGCGCCAGCTGCCGTGGCACCATCCCCGCACCTAATGCTACCCCGTGTTAGCGACGCCGCTCTCCTTTCTCACCAAACAACGGCTGCTTGGGCGCCAAAGGGGACCTCCTGAGCATCGCGACTCAGGGGCTCTTACCGGACTCCGGGTCGCTCACCTCCTGGCCTTGACCACGGCATCGCGACCTGGCATACCAGCGACGGCTGAAGCCGCCTTGGGACTGGGACCTGTCGGCGCAGAGCACCAAGCCCTCGTGAGGTTCGAAAGGGAGGACTGAGCTAAGATGGAACGAGCAACTCGTGCAATTCTATGACAAGGGTTATATTAACAAAACAGGATCACAGGCACCTTACAAGCCCCCACGGGACGCGTTTTTGATTCCTCGCAGGGAACAGATCCTAAAGGGACACAAACTACACGCGACCCTGCAAAAGACGCCATCATCAACAGTGGGCCGCCAAGCACCAACGCCAACCCCATCCAGATCAGAGTCGGCGGCGGCCTGACGAGCCCGCCCTGCTCCAGGAGCGGTGCCGGCTCGGGGGCTCATAGCTGTCGTCGCTCGTCTCCGGAGTCACGAAGAGCTCGCCGGAGTCGCTGGAACCTCCGACGCCTCCACCACCTAAGGAGCTGCCAAGGGAGCGGTTGGCGAGCCCAGTCCTCGTCGCGGCAGGGTCCTGGCCACCTTCCCCGGGGCAGCACTCCAGCCGGCGCCCGCTCGCATCGAAGACCTTGAAGAGCATCACCGAAGCACCGTCGTAATCCAAGTGGACCGCGAAGATGCCCCTTACCCTGCAAACCCGGGCAATCTCTCCAGCCCTGAGTCATGAAGACCTCGCCCGGGGCAACGACCGCGACCTCTGCCTCGGTCCCGAGGGTGCTGCAGCCGACGTGCTGCAGCCAGAGCTCCAGGGGCTCCCCCTGCGGGATGATGGAGGTGAAGAAGGGAGGAAGGCGGATCCAAGACTGAAGAGGAATGGCGACATGGAGCACGAACTCTTGGGAGGAGCCCTCGATGTGGACCCCAGGGGGGACGACCCACACCTTCGTGACCCGTCGGCGCCGACGGCGGCGCCGCCCATGGCGGTCAGCATCAGCTCCTTCGGGGCCCTCGACATGGGCATACAATGGCAGCGGGAACCCCGGCGGCACCTGCTCGCACCAAGGCCTCGACACCACCTGAAGGGCCCCCTCGTCCGGGCCACGAGGGGCGAGCCGTTTCTTCGGCGGGAGTGGGTCTGGTTCCCCTCGGGGAAACTTTCCCTTCTCTGCCGTCGAGAACCGGCGGATCGGAGCCATCGCAGCAAGACGGAGCAAGGATCGGGAAGAAGGAGAAGCAAGGAGGGATGGACTGGAAGGGCGCGCGCTGTCCCGTACTTATGGCCGGCGAAGGCCAACCGCCGACCTCCATGATTATAGGTAATCATGACCCACTTTGCATGCAGGGACTTGTCCAATCCGTGCAGTTGCCGAGGCGCCATGGGGAAGTGGATGCGCCCACGTCCAATCAACCGCCACGCGGCGCCCAAGGCCGTAGGCTGTTAGGGCCCGTGGCGCTTCGCTCTTGCCCTTCCGCCTCTCTACACGGCCAAGTCCGGGCGCGCCTTGGGCCCGGGGGCTACTATTGGCGTTCTGGGAACGAGGGTCCCCAGACTTGCCTGCCTGCGGCCTGCGGCGTGGCTCAAAGGGGGGCCCAGCGCGGCCCATCTTCACCAACACAAACCCAAGACCCTCGCGAGGGGCCAAACCTCGTGGGGCGGATGACGCGGAGCTTCCTTAGGCGCGGCCTCGTCAGGCTGGCTCACGAGGAGGCGGAGAGATCAAGGCGAGGTACCTCATGAGGTGCCCATGACGCAAGCCATGACGACCGGGGGCGCCAGGCGGGTGCCAGCCCGCGCAGTGTCCTCCCTTCCTCTTTGGTGCAAAGGGGGCAAGCGCAGCCGCGGAGTACCGAGGCATCAGGCAAAGGTTGCCATTTCGGTGCAACGAGACCAAGACCAGGAGGACTACGAGACGGAGGTCACCGTGGAGCCCAAGACGGCATCATCACCAGAGATTTGCGCAGGCGAAGACTACTTTTGTCAGGATAGTTGATACTAGCTGTCCCCCTTCAAATTAGCCCGCCATTGTTGGCTCCCTTCCCGCTCGATATTTGGGAAGAGGACCAGGGCCTCTATAAATAGGACCAGCCACCCACAGAGCAAAGGGGGCTGAGAGGTTGGAAGGAAAGAGAGGGGTTTCGATCAGAAAGAGAGAGAGAGAGAAAGGCGACTGAACTCCTCCCAGCAGTTCATCGCCCTAGCCAAGAACAGACCCTCGCGAGGCTGTTCTTCCTTGTATTGTTCATCATCATCAGCCCAAGAGGCAATCCACCACACCACGCACTGGAGTAGGGTATTACACCACAACGGTGGCCCGAACCAGTATAAACCCTGCGTCTCTTGTGTTGTTCTTTCCTTAGTTTAGATCCTAGCAAGGCGGAGGAGTGCAGGTAGGCAGGAGGCGAAATCTCCGCGCGCACCCTAGTGTTCGAACCTCAAGGGTCTGCCGGAACCCGAAATCTGACATTTGGCGCGCCAGGTAGGGGTGCGCCGGGATTCGTCTTCCACCACCCCGTTCTCCTCCGACCATCACGCCCATGTGTGACGCTCATCGGGCCCGCGCTGAGCGCCGGACCGCGCTCGCTTCCCGCGTCGCCCAGACGGCCCCTGTCAGCGGGCGTCCTCGCCGTTCCCCGTCACCTGCCGTCAACGCCGCCACCGGCCCGGCAGGGGACGAGCAGCAAGCATCGTCCCAGCATCCGTCTGTGCGGAAAGACGGCCGCACCGCAACTCCCTCGCTCACCCCAGCTGGTTCTTCGTCCCGCGCGCTCCGCGTGCCCATGGAGGCTCGGGCTGCACTCATCACGGCGAACGAGCTCCTAAGCTACCGTCCCTTCGACGACGTCTACAAAGAATGGCTCGGCCGCGTCGCCGAGCATGTCCGCGCCGCAGGGGGCTCTCCTGCGCCGTCCGTTCCACTGCACCGCACCCCGCCCCACGCGGGCAATGAAGCTCCAGCGGTGCCCCGGCCGCCTCCTCCTCAGGAAGGCGCCATGGCTCCAAGGCGCGTGGCCTCTGGGCGGAACCCGCTCCGTCAGGCGCCAGCGTAGCAAGAGCAGAGCTGTCAAGAAGTCCCTCGCCCGCAGGAAGCTGCCCGGGCGCTCCCTGCTCCAGCATGTCGCGACCATGCTCCTGCTCCCGCGTGTCAAGACCCCGCGCTGCTCCCAGCTGCAGTGCGTGGGGACATGCAAGACCAAGTTCCCTGTCATCCAAGGCCTCCCGTGGCCACAACAGGCTGCCGCGCCTTCACCGCCGAGCTACACAACGTCACGTTGCCCGGCAAGTTCAAGCCAGACTTGCCTCCTCGCTACGACGGCACGGCTGACCCTGCGGAGTTCCTTCAACTCTACGAGCTGGGCATCGAAGCTGCTAACGGAGATGAGAAGGTCATGGCGAACTGGTTCCCCATGGCACTCAAGGACGGGGCCCGCACCTGGCTCCTGAACCTGGCTCCAGACACAATCTCCTCCTAGGACGAGATGCGCACCCGCTTCATCGCCAACTTCCAAGGCACTCGCGATCGGCCACCCGCCGTGAGCGACATGCGCCGCATCAAGCAACAGCCCGGGGAGACCCTGCAAAAGTACATCCAGCGCTTCAACAACGCGCGCCTCAAGATTCCCAAGGTGACTGAGGAGGCCATCATCTCGGCCTTCTCCGATGGCGTGCGCGACGTCAAGATGAAGGAGGAGCTGGCGATGCATGAAGACCTGTGCACTTCCTTGGAACTGTTCAACCTGGCAACCAAGTGCGCCAGGGCCGAGGAAGGGCGTCTCTCCCTCCTCGAGCTGCCTGCCGCAGAGAAGAAGCCCAAGGCCAAGGATGTGAAGCGCAAGGGGGCTGGCATGCTCGCGGCAGAACCAGACACCAAGCGGGGCAGAGATCAGCCCGAACCTTCCAAGGGCAGCCGGTACTGTGTGTACCACGACCTCCACACCCACAACACCAACGAATGTCAAGAGCTCCGAGCCATGCGAGAAGGAAGGATCGGCCGTCGCCCTGACCGCAGTGACCGGGGCTACGGCTGAGGAGGAGGAAGGAACACAGGACGCTGGGAAGACCGTGGCTCGCGCCAAGGGTGGCGCGATCAACCTCGTGAGGATCGCTGGCAAGACCCGCCTCGCGAGGGAGGCTGGAGGGATCAGCCTCGCGAGGGAGACTGGAGGGATCAGCCTTGCGAGGATCGCCCACAAGGCAACGCAGGCCTCCCACCGCTGTCGCTGCAGCCAAGGAGAAACGAGGACCGCCACCAGGACGAGGGGGCTGGGGGCTTCCAGGAGCTGCGCGTGATCGCCTGCATCCTGGGCGGGGCACAAGCCCCAGCCTCTCAGCGCATCTTCAAGCAGTTTGCCCGTGAAGTGAATGCAGTCCTCCCCAGGCTTGAAGCCATGCGCCCTCTCAGGTGGTCGGCATGCGCCATCACGTTCAGCTCAGCAGATCAGCTCAAGTGTGCGGCTACAGCCGGAGTTCTCCCGATGCTTTGTTCCCCAATCATCAGCAACGTGGTGGTCACCAAGACCCTCATCGATGGCGGGGCAGGGCTCAATGTCCTGTCCGTGGAAACATTCAACAACCTCCAAGTGCCCTACAGCCAGCTTCAGCCAACCAAGCCTTTCTCCGGTATCACCAACGGCTCCACGGTCCCGATTGGGCAGGTCCGCCTCCCTGTCACCTTCGGGGCACGCGACAACTACCGCACCGAACTTATCAACTTCGACGTCGCTCACATCCGCCTGCTGTACAACGCCATCCTTGGGTACCCAGCGCTGGCCAAGTTCATGGCCGTAACTCACCACGGCTACAACGTCCTCAAGATGCCAGGAAGCGGCGGAGTCATCACTGTGCCATGTGAAGAGAAGGACGCCGTGTGTTCCCTGGAACGAGCCTTTCAGGCCGTGTCACTGGAAGACCCGGATCGTGGAAGAAGGAGGCCTCCCGAGACCGCTCCTAAGAAGAAGAAGACATCGTCCGGCCCGACCACTCAGGAGGAAGGCCCCTCTGGGCCCGCGCCTGCCCAGGGGGAACCTCCTTCCATCACATAGGAAAGCGCGCCCAGCGCCCTCCTCAGGCAGGGCTCGGGGGCTCTCCCCTGGAGGGCCACCGACCTAGCCAGGGTCACGAGGAAGGCGCTTGGGCACCACATGGAGGCGTGTTTCGAAGCACGTTTCCCTCAAGAAGGAGCAAGGCAAGGAGACCCAGACCCTTAGGAGTTCGTCAGCAAGGCCATTCAGGAGCTACAGGAGTCAAGAGTCATGAAAGGCGGCCGCCGCCTACCAGCAGTGGCTCCCCATCCAGGCGAGGATGGTGGGCTGCGCGTCTGCATCGACATACCAGGGCTCAACCGAGTCGCCTCTCTAGAGCGCCTCTGGCCCTCGCGAGTGGGGCGCTGCGGAGGCCCACCCCACAGCTACGTTCGCATGCCTTACGGCTTGCCGAACGCGGCTGACACATACCAGCGCCTCATGAGGGGCATCACGGGGGCACGAGAGGCCAGGCGTTCCGCAGCCCTGGAAGGGATGGAGATGGCCCGTGAGGAGCCGTCAGCGCCTCCGGAGCCTCCCGAGGCCCCTGGGCCTGGGGCCTCGTGAGGATCGGCTCCTGCAGCCCACCAAGCCTGCTACACCAACGCTCCTTCGTCCTCAACATCATCAGGTGACATCTTTCGGGTTTTATTTCCAGCTGGGAGCGCCCCCACAGGGCTGCATTATTCCCAGGCCGCGTGGGTCCGTCCCTGCGATGTGTATCCCTTTTTTATTCCATGTTGTTAGCTTACCTTGTTGGGGGCGCCCCTTGGGCTGCATGACCCCCAAGTCGCTCGGGCCTGACCCAGTGATGTCCGCATTCCCCGCATCTATTTGAACGAATCCACTCCTTCGCGACTAATGTGTTTTACCTAGTTGCCTGCTTAGCTGACGCCAACTAACAGAGCTGCTCCCAAGCGGCACGACGCTTGCGCATGGGTCCGTCCCTGCAACGCCGACAAACCTGGATGGCTGAGCTCTGGCCGCGGCAGCCCCGCATAGCGTCACCTCGTCAAGCCTTCAGTGCCTCACTACCCCTTGGAAGCAACCAACGGCGGACTGTCAATTGTCATGGCAACCCCTTGTTCTTTTCTATGATGGACCTGCAGGACCTCCTGAAGGAGCTGCGCCAGGTGAGGCCCTTGCGGTGTCTCCTTTGCTCTCGTCCGCGCGAACCGCTTGCACGTTCAAGGGGGGTGCCTGAGCATTGCGACTCAGGGCTCCTACTGGCTCTCCAGCCCTCACCCTCTGGCCTTGACCATGGCATCACGACATGGCATACCAGCGACGGCTGAGACTCGCTCGAGGGTCGGGACCCGAGGATGTAGAGCAGAAAGGGGAGCAAAGGCGAGAGGGGAGAGACACACGAGGACCTCGCCGAGCAACCTCGCGCCTGCCGGTGCATGGACCCGGCGACACACTAGAGAGCGGCCCCTGATCCTCGAGATAAGTCATCACCCGGAAGCGCCAGCTGCCGTGGCACCATCCCTGCACCTAATGCTACCCCGTGTTAGCGACGCCGCTCTCCTTTCTCACCAAACAACGGCTGCTTGGGCGCCAAAGGGGACCTCCTGAGCATCGCGACTCAGGGGATCTTACCGGACTCCGGGTCGCTCACCTCCTGGCCTTGACCATGGCATCGCGACCTGGCATACCAGCGACGGCTGAAGCCGCCTTGGGCTGGGACCTGTCGGCGCAGAGCACCAAGCCCTTATGAGGTTCGAAAGGGAGGACTGAGCTAAGACGGAATGAGCAACTCGCGCAATTCTATGACAAGGGTAATATTAACAAAACAGGATCACAGGCACCTTACAAGCCCCCACGGGACGCGTTTTTGATTCCTCGCAGGGAACAGAACCTAAAGGGACACAAACTATGTGCGACACTGCAAAAGACGCCATCATCAACAGTGGGCCGCCAAGCACCGACGCCAACCCCATCCAGATCAGAGTCGGCGGCGGCCTGACGAGCTCGCCCTGCTCCAGGAGCAGTGCCGGCTCGGGGGCTCGTAGCTGTCATCGCTCGTCTTCGGAGTCGCGAAGAGCTCGCCGGAGTCGCTGGAACCTCCGACGCCTCCACCGCCTGAGGAGCCGCCAAGGGAGCAGTTGGCGGGCCCAGTCCTCATCGCGGCAGGGTCCTGGCCACCTTCCCCGGGGCAGCACTCCAGCCGGTGCCCACTCGCATCGAAGACCTTGAAGAGCATCACCGAAGCACCGTCGTAATCCAAGTGGACCGCGAAGATGCCCCTTACCCTGCAAACCCGGGCGATCTCTCTCCAGCCCCGAGTCATGAAGACCTTCGAATACCGAACAAAGCATCAGACTCTTTTCGGTGCTCCTCCAAGTACTTCATAGAAGATTTTGAACACAAAGATAGTGACCGCCTGGCGCGATCTAAGCTCGCGTAGCAATGCGCCCCCACCCCAGTCCCAGCCAAGCGGCGAAACTCGTGCCACGCGTACATAATTACACATTAAAAATACCATGGGCACAGGAGGGGAGGGGGGCACAACTGCGGCACGCCCCAAGACGCGGCTTAAACCGCACTAGGGGCTTCCCGCTTGGTTATTTTTCTCTTTTTCAGGACTTCAATCTCTGGAAACCCTGTCCGGCAGCACTATTGCCGAACACATGAAGCAGGAACCAAGGAGGCAGAAAGCTACGTCACACCACGGAATTCCCAGGTGGATTACAGTAACGAGCGAAATATTTGATTTAATACTATTCCTCAGCATGCCCTTGGAAGGGACATAGTCCTACTCTTTGCTTATCTCACTATCTGTATCATTCTGCTTTAACGCACCTTTTTGAATAAACAATGCATAACATTACAACTATTATTGCATTCATGTTATATATATATGTGTGTGTGTGTTCATTAATGACGCCTTGCAACCGTACACTTTGGTACGGCCAATACACCAGGGGCTTACGTACCTCACAATATGGTGTGAAAAGTCCGAACACTTTCACAAGTGCGGCACCCCGAACTTATAGCATTATATGCATCAGCTCCTAATCATGTCTTTGGTCAAATGTTGGGTTTGCCCAGCTCCTATGTTTTGGTACCTTAAGTTCCACTCTATCGGCTAAGGTAGCGGTAGGAGAACTACTGCGATTGTGCCCCGGTTCTGCTGGGTTAAGCACCTCAGTAGAGAAAGCTAAATCTGACTGTCATGATAAGGCGAGAGATTGGTCGCTGTTCGGCGAGGTTTCGAGTCCCTAAAGACTTATGCCGCTTAGAGCGAGGGGCCGGCCCTGTCCGGCTTAAAGGCGTGTATCGCGCCACGAATTCGGCCTTCCGAATACCAGGGGCTTCACCAAAATTTAAAATTATAGAATTCTATGGCTAAGTGAGAGTGATAAAGCATTATTAGTCTGGTTGCCTTGTTCGTTGTGCTGAGCACCGCCCTCGAAGGACCCAAAAATGGGAACAAGAGTGCTCAGGTTTATCCCGAACACCCCAGCACTCGCGGCATGGGGGCAGAAGCCGAGGACTAGCCATCTCTCAGATTGGATAAACGGCCAAATAGAAGGTAATATTTTAAATTCAAACAAGTGTTGCATAGCGCATATGAAACAAGTTTTCATAAATACAGGATCACATGAGCAAGTTTCACTCAAATATTACATCTTTTGTGCACTCGTCCTCTATGAGATGGGCACCCGGCAGAACACCCTCGTAGTGCATCTCGGGGTGGCGATGCTCCTTGCCCTCCGGCGGCCCTTCCTTGATCAGCTTCACGTCATCTAGCTTGACCCATCGCAATTTCACATGGGCTAAATCCCGGTGTGCACCTTCAATGCACACGGATCGCTTGACGACCTCCAGCCGCGGGCAAGAATCCACAAGCCGCCTCACCAGGCCGAAGAAGCTGTTCAGAAAGGCATCGCCAGACCACAGTCGGACTATAAAGCCCTTCATGGCCTGTTCGGCCGCCTTATGTAGCTCAACCATCTGCTTCAGCTGGTCGCTCATTGGCACCGGGTGTTCGGCCTCAGTATACTGAGACCAGAACAACTTCTCCGTTGAGCTTCCATCCTCGGCCTGGTAAAATTGTGCGGCATCGGACACGCTGCGGGGCAAATCTGCGAATGCTCCTAGAGAGCCCCGGATTCGGGTAAGTAATCGGTAATTTACTTTTACATGCTTGCTTTGCATATAGAATGCCTTACCCGCCACTATCTTCTTCATTGCGTCGATCTCCTGGAGGGCCTTTTGGACTTCGGCCTTGGCACTTTTTGCACTCTCGAGGGCCGCGGCAAGCTCAGACTCTCGCGTCTTTGAGTCAAGCTCCAACGCCTTATTCTTCGCCACGAGAGCCTGGAGCTCTTGCTGCACCTCGCCCACCCGAGCCACGTGCTTCTCTCGCTCGGTGCGCTCCTTGGCCGCTTTATCTTCGGCCTTGGATAGCACTTGCTTTAGGGTCGCCACTTCGGTCGCGGCCCCTCGCAAATTCATGATGATCCTGTCATTTTGCAATCCCATTCTTTTCATACATATCCACAGACTAGGTACTACTTACCTTTGTTCTCCTCGAGCTGCCTCTTGGTAAGGCCGATGTCGGTGTCAAAACCGGCGGATCTCAGGTAGGGGGTCCCGAACTGTGCGTCTAGGCCGGATGGTAACAGGAGGCAAGGGACACGAAGTTTTATCCAGGTTCGGGCCCTCTTGATGGAGGTAAAACCCTACGTCCTGCTTGATTAATATTGAAGATATGGGTGTTACAAGAGTGGATCTACCACGAGATCAGAGAGGCTAAACCCTAGAAGCTAGCCTACGGTATGATTGTATGTTGTGATTGTTGTCCTATGGACTAAAACCCTTCGGTTTATATAGACACGGAGAGGGTTAGGGTTACACAAGGTTGGTTACAAAGGAGGAGATATCCATATACGTATTGCCTAGCTTGCCTTCCACGCCAAGTAGAGTCCCATCCGGACATGAGACGAAATCTTCAATCTTGTATCTTCATAGTCTAACAGTCCGGCCAATGGAGATAATCCGGCTGTCCGGAGACCCCCTAATCCAGGACTCCCTCAGTAGCCCCTGAACCAGGCTTCAATGACGATGAGTCTGGCGCATAGTTGTCTTGAGCATTACAAGGCGGGTTCCTTCTCCGAATACATCACAGAAGAATTTGAATACGAGGATAGTGTCCGACCCTGCAAAATAAGTCTCACATTTCACCATAGAGAGAATAATGTTTTCACAGATCTAATCCGCTAGCTTGATTTGGCAACATGACGTTACGTCATGGCCCGGTGATTATTCGAACCGTTTCTTTTAACCAGCCCCGCACATAACGCGAGGCAGTTTTTCGACACGTCTTGTCAAAGCGGAGATCGTGTCCCCCTTATTACGGAATTCTCATCAATACGGGCGTGGGTAACCCAACCGCGCCATCAATTGCGGTGCTTGGGGGATAAGCGAGTTTTACCAGGAAAGTGGGGACGTTTAATTTTGTCCGCCCATATAAAGGGATAAGGATTCACCTTTCTATCCACGCCTTCTTCCTCCTTTGCTCATTCGCTCCCGCAAACTCGAGCTCTAGGGCCCAAGTCCTCACTTCCATCTCAACCTTCTCCAACCATGTCCTGAGCGGGAGGCAAGTGGATGGTCTCCTCCGTCACGGAGGGAGACATCAAGAAACTGAGGAGAACCAGATACCTGCCAGATGACATCGCGCACCGGCTCCTAGATGAGGGACAGCTCATCCCCACCCCCGAGTCCTATGAGAGGGTGGTATTCCTCACCCATTTCCTCCACGGACTAGGATTCCCTCTCCATCCCTTCGTCCGGGGGCTCATGTTTTATTACGGCTTGGATTTCCACGATCTGGCCCCGAACTTCATCCTCAACATCTCGACGTTTATCGTCGTGTGCGAGGCCTTCCTCCACATCAAGCCCCACTTCAGCTTATGGCTGAAGACCTTCAATGTCAAGCCGAAGGTAGTGAGCATCGACCAGGCGGAGTGCGGAGGCGCCATGGTGGGCAAGATGCCCAACATCACATGGCTCGAGGGCACCTTCGTGGATACCATAAAGGGTGGCAATCGGGGTGGTTCTATATCATCGAGCCGCGCGACCCCGTATGGGTAGCGGCCCCCAAGTTCCGATCTGGCATCCCCATGCGGCTCACCTCCTGGAAAGAGAAGGGCCTGTCCTGGGGTAATTCAAAAGAGCTAACCGGACTTCAGTCATGTATTCAGAACATGGTGGACAAGAAGCTCAAGCTTGTCAACATAGTCCAGGTTATGCTCGTCCGTCGGATACTCCTGTGCCAACAATGGGAGTTTACCTTGTGGGAGTTCAATCCGGCGCATCACCGAACTCTGAACAGGCTCTTCGATACGACTCATGAAGATGCCTGGAGGGTGCTGTTCAAGGGCGCTGCGGTCCCTCCCCCCATTACTGAGGATCGCGGATCCAACGCGAAGCGCCACGCCAGTGCGGTATGTTGTATTTCCTTTCACAGGATACTTGTTTTCTATATATATTGATTCTATGCGGGATCTAAACTCCCGTGCCGTTAACAGGACTGGCAGAAGATGGCCGGACAAATCGACTATCTGGCTCCCTTGCCCGAAGGCCCTGCAGACGCCCTTCTGGCGAAGATGTTGACTCCGGCCCCTTATAAGGTGCCGGAGAAGACCCAGAAGGCCAAGGGAGCTCGAAAGAGTTCCCGACACCAGGCGTCGTCGGGCTCACCATCCGATGAGTCTGCGGTGCACTCTTCCCCCGAAGACGAGGAAGAGGAAGAAGAGGCTCCCCCACCGACTAGGTGAGACAAGAAAAGGAAGGCCGCCCCAACTGGGGAAGCCGGAGGGTCCAAGAAGGGAAGGATGCTCCTTCTAAGGGGGGTGAAACGCCTGTGCCGGTGACCTCTGTCCATCCAGAGGCTCTAGACACTATGTTGGAAGTGCTTCGCAGTGCTTCCATCGAGGAGGAGCACCGCACTATCATGAGTGCGGTGATCCAGAAGGTTCAGTCCGCCAAGAGCGGATTGACTGAAGCCTGTTGTCGGTGTCAAAACCGATGGATCTCGGGTAGGGGGTCCCGAACTGTGCGTCTAGGCCGGATGGTAACAGGAGGCAAGGGACACAAAGTTTTACCCAGGTTCGTGCCCTCTCGATGGAGGTAAAACCCTACGTCCTGCTTGATTAATATTGATGATATGGGTAGTACAAGAGTAGATCTACCACGAGATCGAAGAGGCTAAACCCTAGAAGCTAGCCTATGGTATGATTGTTGATGTGTATGTCATCCTACGGACTAAAACCCTCCGGTTTATATAGACACTGGAGAGAGTTAGGGTTACACAAAGTTGGTTACCATGGTAGGAGATCTTCATATCCGTATCGCCAAGCTTGCCTTCCACGCCAAGGAAAGTCCCTTCCGGACACGAGACAGAGTCTTGAATCTTGTATCTTCATAGTCCAGGAGTCCGGCTGAAGGTATAGTCCGGCTATCCGAACACCCCCTAATCCAGGACTCCCTCACCCGTACTAGCCTTCTAACAGGCTTCGAGGTAAGTGTTTTAGAATGTAGTAGAAGTATTACCGCATAGACAGTAGCCCCTGATGCTTTATTACGGGCTAGACTTCAATGATCTAGCTCCAGACTCTTTTCTTCATATCACAACATTCATTGTCGTGTGCGAGGCCTTCCTCCGGGTCACCCCTCACTTTGTCCTCTGGCTCAAGACCTTTGAAGTGAAGCCAAAGATGATCGAGGGGCAACATGCAGCGAGTGGAGGTGCCTCAATACGCAAGATGATGGGAGCTCCGTGGCCTAAAGGTTCCATCCCATAGGTGTCTGAATTGTGGCAACAGGAGTGGTTCTACATCACGGCTCCTAGAAGTGCCAAGTGGGCGGCCGCCCCTGTTTTCCGCTCGGGCCCTCCATCACAACTGATGTCATGGATCAGCAGAGGTCTGAGCTGGGGGCCAGCCAAGGACGTGCTGATACTGCAAAGCCGCATTCGAGATCTCTTCAATGGAGATTTCAGTTTGGTTGCAGTAATACAAGTTATGCTGGTTTGTCAAGTCCAGCCTTGCAAACGCCGGCCTCTTTGCCTATGGGAGTTCAATCCCGAGAGACAGCGTGTCATTCAAAATTTTCTCGGCCTGACGCACGAGGAGATGTACAAGTCATTCTTCAGACCTCAGGTGGAGTGTTCGGAAATCTCCGAGGACGTGGGCCTGAGTAGTAACCGCGCCGCCGAACAGGTAAGGCATCTTCCGGCCGAACATACTATCTCTCCTTTGTTACGAACTTATTTCCGAGAGTTTGCTTTTTGACCAGGACTGGCTAACAAAGGCGAAGTTGATTTGGTGTTCGGCCCCCCTCCCTGAGGGTTTGGAAAATCCAGTATTGGAAAAGATGCTCCAGACCACACCTTGCCCGGAGCCCTTGAAGGAAGATACTGTGGAGGATAATGCGGGCGGACGCGGGCCCCCAATGCTGCCCATTCTAGCCGAGGGAGCAAGCGTTTCCATGAGGGAAGGCGACCAGAAGAGGAAAAGGACTGCGCCCGAGGATCCGGAAGCCGAAGCTTCCAAACGGGAGAAGAAGTCTCCCACAGAGGGTCCTACCTTGGGGGGCGCCATTGCGGCACAAAGTCTGCGGGGGGATCAATTCTCCCGCGAGTCATAAGTGACCCGAAATACTTTAATAGTACAGATATGCCATCTTTTTCTTCCGAGAAGATAACCACCGCATATATTTTTGCAGTTCGGGCCTTAGCCCCTCTCAAATGAGCTCATCTTCGGGGGATCTTCTTCCAGAGATGATGGAGAGCGAAACGCCTCCTCCAGACTCCTCCGCTCCGGAAGCGGGCGACCTGGAAGTGTCATCGCGGAGGGCCTCTCCGAGTCCGGTGAGGCCAGAAGATAATCCCATTGACCCCCGAAGCTCCCAATGTCCGGCTCCCGAAGAGAGCAGACAAAAGAGTCCGGCACCGTCTAGTGTGTGATCGGATGTTCTGAGGGAGTTGGTGGGGCGAGCGGCCATCTCAGATGAACACCGTGTGCTGATGAATACGGTGATGGAGAGAATATCATCCGCCGAAAGCGGATTGTATGAAGCTTTTATGAGTGTACTGATAGGCTTTGAGGTACGTAAAAGAATGTATGATAGTCCTGCACATGCTAGGTGTCCCCTGTGTAGATAGTAGCCCCTGAGACTCTGGTTGTCATCGGAAACGATGACGAACAGAGGATCATATTCCCAGGTAATAACCATACTGCCTCTATGTGCAGGTGATGGAAGCTCCGGTGGCTAGCCGGACTAGCGAGTTTGCCCATTTAGAACGGCAGTTGGATGCGGCAGACGCCGACATCGAGCTTGTTAACAAAAGGCTTGACGAGGCACAGGGTAAGTGTCATTATCTAGTAAACACCACAATAGGAAGAGCAGCATGATGCCAGTATCTTTAATATGTTGTGACTGCAGATGGAGCTGCCACTGTTGAAGCCTTGCGGGCAGAACTTCCCCGAGCCAAGGAACAAGCAAGGTTGGGTAATGCGGCTGCTGTGAAGGCGGCCGAAGAGTTGCAAGCCGAGAAGGCCGCGCATGGCGAAACCCGAGACAAGATGGCCAAGATGGCTATAGAATTAAAAGCCGCCGACGACCGTTTCCGGGTTCTTGAAAAAGAAAACCAAGCGAAGGCATCGGACCTTGAAAAGGCTGCTGCGACAAAAAAGGATCTCCGCTCTGCTATGAGGGAAAAGACGGAGGAGCTGCGGGAAGCCGGGGATATTGTAGCTGGGAAATCCTTTATGTTGCAGAGGAAATTCGGAGATCCACGGTATGCCCCTCTGGATCGGCTGTGGAGTTCGGAGGATGTGTATATGGATTTGGCGGCGAGCGCTGCCGATGCGGCCAAGTACTTCTAGGGTCAGATAGATCATGGAGTAGACCAGCTATTTTGGAGACAATTCCATTCTCCCGAGAGTCCACTTTCATTGACCTACCAATTAGCCGAATGGGCCGAACTAAACAGGTTGTCCGGACTCTCTATGAGGTCTGTTGTGGATCAGTTGTGGCCGGGAAGGTCAAAACCGAACAGCTATTTCAGCTTGGTGTAGCAGGTCCTTGATGTGGTGCCACGCATTAATGCAATGAGGAGGTCGACGTGCATAGAGGGTGCACGGATGGCCTTTGCCCGTGTTAAGGCATATTGGGGGAGATGGATGCTACCAATGTTGCAATGCGGGATTCGGCTATAGGTCGAAAGGCTTCCGAGCACTACTTTGAATAAGTTCTTGAGGGTGCCCGTTTGATAGAGACCCAGTGCTCAAAAAATATTATGTTTGACTGATATGTAATCTCAATGTAAGCGAAATGCTTCTATAAATTTTTATAAGGCTATTTTTATACTTTTGCCTGAAAGTAATATGATGCCTCCTGGGCGGCCGTTTATATATACATGTGTATAACCTGAAAGATTGCAGCCGTCGGCTTCAACCCTCACGCATATAATGCGGAGGTGCTCGCAAAAACACGCATTAACACTTAACCCATCGTCTTGGTCCTATTAAGGAGGTGATAGCGAAGTGAGCGAGGCAACCGGACTATAATGCTTTAGCACTTTCACTTAGCCATAGGAGTTTGACAGTGGGGCTACTAGATAGCCCCTGGTGGCTCCGCACTCTCCCGATATCGGGGTGCGTACCTGCCTGGCCGGGAAACGGCCATTCGTTAAGGCGGAGGGATTCTAACATTCCCACAGGTCATCGAGTGGTTGACCAGTCTCACGCTATATCATGACAGTCAATTTTCGGCTTTCTCTACTGAGGTGCTCGTCCGGGTGAACTAGGGCACAATCGCAGTAGTTCTCCTGGTGCTACCTTAGCCGGCAAGGCGGAACGTAAGGCACCAAAACACAGGAGCCGGGCAAACCCAACATTTGACTAAAGACAATGATTCGGAGCTGATGCATATAGGGCCAAACTCGCGACGTCGAATACTCCCTAAGGTATTCGGTCTTTGTGGTATAAACTGGGCCTAAATAGTGGCCTTTTGTAAGAAGCCCCGTGTGTCTAGGCACGTGCATTGTTCTGGCGTGGCCACATGCCAAGACGTCAGCATCCTTCTCAACGGTGGATATGTATCAACAAGAGACAGTAAAAAAGGTTTACGCAGGGTCTTAATCTAAAAAGAATCCTTGGAGCGGGTCCCTGCTGCACGTCTACGCCTGTGTCTCCGTTGTGCCGTATCCTGGACGGGTGTAGCACGATGATCGTCTGTAAAAGAGAGGAAGTTAAGTGAAAAAGTTGTCATGCAAAAGGATAGTTTTTAAAGAAACCATGTATAATTCAAGATGATAAGAAATTGCCACTTGTCTGCGCGCGTTGAGCCCCTTGTATTGACAAATAGGGGTGTGACCACTTATTTCCGTATAAATAGCGGCGCCGGACTTGATTAGTTGTATCTGAGGTCTTGACGACCTATTGGATGCTTCCGTTTGTCCGGGCGCCTTTAGTGTGCGGCGGCCAAGGCAGCGTCACTCTCTTCGGCGCACAGAGATCACTTGATATTTCTGTGCACTGTAATGATGCCACGTGGACTGGGCATCTTGAGTGTGAGGGAGGCGTAGTGTGGTATTGCATTAAAGCGAGCGAAAGCTTCGTGTCCGAGCAGTGCTTGATAGCCACTTTAAAACGGAGCGATGTGGAAAGTTAAATGCTCGCGACGGAAGTTATCGGGGGAGCCGAATGTAACTTGTAGTAGGAGGGAGCCCGTACAACGAGCCTCTGGGCCTGGCGTTACTCCTTTAAAGGTAGTATTGCTATGGCGAATTTGTGTTGGGTCTATCCCCATCCCGTGGATTGTATCTTGATATATTAGATTTAGACTACTGTCGCCGTCCATCAAGACCCTTGTGAAGTGATATCCGCCAATTACTGGGTCTAATACCAGGGCAACCCATCCTGCGTGTCGGATACCTGCTGAGTAATCGCGATGGTCGAAAGTGATCGGTTGAGATGTCCAGTGGCATGACTTCGTGGTGATAGGCACTTGGGTATACTTTCCTGGGAGTGCCGCATTGTTTTTTTCCTTGATTACGTGTAACACGTTTACTGTTTTGACTTCTGGTGGAAATTGCTTTTGTTCCCCCGAGTCTTGCTTGGGGGGCTCGTCCTCGTCTTCACTTAGTGTATCCTCCCCCTTGTGTACGGCATTGAGCTTGTCGGACTACTTGAAGACCCAACATTCTCTGTGGGTATGATTAGCAGGTTTACCAGGGGTACTATGAATCTGACATACTTGGTCCAGAATTTTATTAAGGCTGGACAGTTCGTCCCTGGTGCCTTTAGGGGGCAGCTTTTGACCTGGGCGAGAGCTTTTGAATCCGGTATTTACTGTCGTGCCCTTCGTGCTGCCTTCTTTATTCAGGCGTTTGTTATTGCTGTTGTGCCATGATTTCCCGTTTCCATCTCTAACTTCAGATGTACTGGGGTCGCTGGTGTTGCATCTGGCTAGCCAGCTGTCCTCCCCCGCGCAAAAGCGGGTCATGAGGTTTGTTAATGCGGCCATCGTTCTCGGCTTATTTTGGCCGAGGTGTCTGGCGAGCCATTAGTCACGGACGCTATGCTTGAAAGCTGTTAAGGCTTCGGCGTCTGGACAGTCGACAATCTGGTTCTTTTTAGTAAGAAACATGTTCCAAAGCTTTCGGGCTGACTCTCCGGGCTGTTGAGTTATATGACTCAAATCGTCCACATCCAGAGGTCGGACATATGTCCCTTGAAAATTTGCCCGAAAAGCGTCTTCGAGCTCTTCCCAACTTCCAATGGAGCTTTCTGGGAGGCCTTTGAGCCAGTGACGAGCTGGCCCTTTGAGCTTGAGGGGTAGGTACTTGATGGCGTGGAGATCATCTCCTCGAGCCATATGGATATGAAGGATATAGTCCTCAATCCAGACACCAGGGTCTGTTGTTCCGTCGTATGCCTCTATGTTTACGGGCTTGAATCCCTCTGGAAATTTGTGGTCCAGCACCTCATCGGTGAAACATAGGGGGTGTGCGGCTCCCCTCTAGCTGGGTGTACCGCGTTGTTCGGATGTTTGTTGTGTTGCATTGTATGCTAGGGCGCGCTTGTGTGGTCCATAGATGGATCTGGTTGCGCCGTCCTTTGGGTGCGAGCCCTCGCATGGGTCGCGTATTGTATTGTGAGCGGTGTTGTATGCCACTCTGTGTTGGTAGAGGGGTCGTCTATCCGACCAGGTGGCTGCTTTGATATTTGGTTGTGGGGGTTCTGAGGCCTCCTCATCGAATTCGGGTAGCAGCTTCCACTTTGGGTAGCTTTTGGAAGGGCGATTGTCGCCGTACCTTGCTGAAGTGCTGAGTATTTTACTCCATCTGAATTGGAGTGTGTCTTGCGCGGCCTTGAGCCTTTATTTCTGCTTTTTTAGGCTCCTCGCAGTGGCAACAAGCCTTTTATGGGCAGTCTGTTGCTCCGGGTGTTTGTCCGGCATTATGTCGTCCGGACCATTATCCTTGATAGGATTTGTTTGTTCGGTTTGATTATCCGGGTTCCCGTTGTCCGGCAGCGGTTCTCCCTGCTCTAGCGCTGGGTCTACGTGATCGCTATTTCTGTCGAGGCGGGATTTGGGGCGGCGCTTGTGTCGCTGCTTTGACTGCTTTTCGAGGGAACAAGCCTTCGGTGCGTCCTTCCGCTCATGTCGTCATCTTTTGGTGCGTCCACCATGTATATGTCATATGACGAGGTGGCGTTCCAGGGCCCGATAGGCGCTGGTTCTTCATCGTCTCCTTCATCGGCGTCCATACCGTCGATGTCTTCAGAGTCGAAGTCGAGCATGTCGGTTAAATCGTCGATAGTGGCTACAAAGTGGGTGGTGGGTGGGCTTTGAATTTCTTCATCGTCCGCATCCCGATATCGCTGACCGTAGTCCGGCTAGGGCTCTCCTGATAAAGAGAGAGACTTTAGTGATTCTGTAATATCGCCAAAGGGAGAGTGCTGAAAGATGCCCGCGGTAGTAAACTCCATGATCGACGCCCAATCAGATTTGATTGGCAGAGGCGCGAATGGTTCGGAGTCTGGAGAGGAGTCCGACTCCTTGGAATCATGAGTCTCGCGGAGTGCGGGGCTAGTGTTCGGCTCAATCGCCATTGGGATCGCAGCCCCCGAGGCGGCGTCCAACCACCCATCCTCGATCGGCGCGGTTGGCTTCGAATTAAGAGTCGAAGCCGACGCGGGTGCGGCCTCCAGGGCACTGTTCGGCGGCAGAGCTAGACCATGCTCGTCGTGATAGTGCGGTGCGCTCGGCAGTGGCTCGAATCCGTCGAAGATCAAGTCCCCGCGGATGTCAGCCATGTGGTTTAAACTTCCAAATCTGACCTGACGGCCAGGGGCGTAGCTTTCGATTTGCTCCAGACGGCCAAGCGAATTGGCCCGCAGTGCGAAGCCGCCGAAGACGAAGATCTGTCCGGGGAGGAAGGTCTCACCCTGGACTGCATCGCTATCGATGATCGTAGGAGCCATCGAGCCTGATGGCGACGACACAGAGGAACTCTCAATGAAAGCACCAATGTCGGTGTCAAAACCGGTGGATCTCGGGTAGGGGGTCCCGAACTGTGCGTCTAGGCCGAATGGTAACAGGAGGCAAGGGGCACGAAGTTTTACCCAGGTTCGGGCCCTCTCGATGGAGGTAAAACCCTACGTCCTGCTTGATTAATATTGATGATATGGGTAGTACAAGAGTAGATCTACCACGAGATCGAAGAGGCTAAACCCTAGAAGCTAGTCTATGGTATGATTGTTGATGTGTATGTCATCCTACGGACTAAAACCCTCCGGTTTATATAGACACCGGAGAGAGTTAAGGTTACACAAAGTCGGTTAAAATGGCAGGAGATCTTCATATCCGTATCGCCAAGCTTGCCTTCCACACCAAGGAAAGTCCCTTCCGGACACGGGACAGAGTCTTCAATCTTGTATCTTCATAGTCCAGGAGTCCGGCTGAAGGTATTGTCCGGCTATACGAACACCCCCTAATCCAGGACTCCCTCACCTGTACTAGCCTTCTAACAGGCTTCGAGGTAAGTGTTTTAAAATGTAGTAGAAGTATTACCGCATAGACAGTATCCCCTGATGCTTTGTTCGGTGTTCGCAAAGAAAAGCCGAACAGAGGATCAAATAATATTGCAGGGGTCTAATATAAGTATGTCAATATGCATATGCAGGCTTTGCTTCTGGCGTCCGCCGCACTAACTGCGGAGGTCGCCGTACTGAAGGAGGCCCTCGAGGGGTCCCAGAAAGAGCTCGGCCTTCCTAAGAGGCAGCTCTAGGAGAACGGGGGTAAGTAACACCCCATCTATAGATATATGTATATTAAAAAGGACGCGATTGCAAAATGACAGGATTATTGTATGTTTTGCCAGGGGCCACGACCGAGGTGGTGACCCTGAAGCAAGCGCTGACCAAGGCCGAAGATACAGCGGCCAAGGAGCGCACCGAGCGAGAGAGGCACGAGGCTCGGGTGGGAGAGGTGCAGCAAGAGCTCCAGGCTCTCGTGACGAAGCACGAGGTGTTGGAGCTAGACTTGAAGTCGCGAGAGTCTGAGCTTGCCGCGGGCCATGAGAGCGCGAAGAGTGCCAAGGCCGAAGCCCAAAAGGCCCTCCAAGAGATCGACGTGATGAAGAAGATAGCGGCAGGTAAGGCATTCTATATGCAAAGCAAGCATGTAAAAATAAATTGCCGATTACTTACCCGAATCCGGAGCTCTCTAGGAGCATTCGCAGATTTGCCCCGCAGTGTGTCCGATGCCGCACAATTTTACCAGGCCGAGGATGGAAGCTCAACGGAGAAGCTGTTTTGGTCTCAGTATGCTGAGGCCGAACATCCGGTGCCGATGAGTGACCAGCTGAAGCAGATGGCCGAGCTACATAAGGCGGCCGATCAGGCCATGAAGGGCTTCATAGTCCGGTTGTGGCCTGGCGATGCCCTTCCGAACAGCTTCTTTGGCCTGGTGAGGCGGCTTGTGGATGCCTGCCCACGGCTGGAGGTCGTCAAGCGATCCGTCTGCATTGAAGGTGCACGCCGGGCCTTTGCCCGTGTAAAAACGCAGTGGGTCAAGCTAGACGCCGTGAAGCTGATCAAGGAGGGGCCACCGGAGGGCAAGGAGCACTGCCACCCCGAGATGTACTACGAGGGTGTTCTGCCGGGCGCCCGTCTTATCGCGGATGAGTGGTCGCAAAATGTAATATTTGAATGAGACTTGCTCGTTTTTTTATCCTGTGAGATGAAAACTTGTTTCATATGCGCTATGCAACGCTTGTGTGAATTTCAAATATTACCTTATGTTTGGTTGTTTATCCAATCTGAGAGATGGCTAGTCCTCGGCTTCTGCCCCCATACCACGAGTGCTGGGGTGTTCGGGATAAACCTGAGTACTCTTGTTCCCATGTTTGGGTCCTTCGAGGGAGGTGCTCAGCACAACGAACAAGGCAACCGGACTAATAATGCTTTATCACTCTCACTTAGCCATAGAATTCTATAATTTTAAATTTCGGCGAAGCCCCTGGTATTCGGAAGGCCGAATTCGGGGCACGATACACGCCTGTAAGCCAGACGGAGCCGTCCCCTCTCCCTAAGCGGCCTAAGTCTTTAGGAACTCGAATAACCTCGCCGAACAGCGACCAGTCTCTCGCCTTATCATGACAGTCAGTTTTAGCTTTCTGTACTGAGGTGCTTGGCCCGGCAGAACCGGGGCACAATCGCAGTAGTGCTCCTAGCGCTACCTTAGCCGATAGAGTGGAACGTAAGGTACCAAAACATAGGAGCCGGGCAAACCCAACATTTGACCAAAGACATGATTCGGAGCTAATGCATATAATGCTATAAGTTCGGGGTGCCGCACTTGTGAAAGTGTTCGGACTTTTCACACCATATTGTGGGTACTTAAGCCCCTGGTGCATTGGCCGTACCAGAGTGTACGGTTGCTAGGCGTCATTAATGAACACATAGATATGTATACATATAAAAAATGCGATAATAGTCGTAATGTCATGCATTGTATATTAAAAAAATTGCATTAAAGCAGAGTGATACAGATAGTGTAATAGGCAAAAGAGTAGGACTATGTCCCTTCCAAGGGCGAGCTAAGGAATTATATGAAATCTGTAATCCACCTGGGAATTCCGTAGTTGTCGGCCTCCTTGGTTGCTGTATCATGTGTTCGGCAATAGAGCTGCCGGATAGTGTTTCCAGAGATTGAAGTCCTGAAAGAAAAAGAAAAATAACCAAACGGGAAGCCCCTGGTGCAGTTTAGGCCGCGTTTTGGGTTGTGTCGTAGTTGTGCCCCCCCTCCCCACCTGTGCCCATGGTATGTTTAATGCGTAATTATGTACGCGCGGCACGAACAACGCCGTTGGGCTGGGATTGGGGTGGCCGCCGTATTGCTACGCGAGCTCAGATCGCGCCAGGCGGTCTGTTTGCCGATTGCCTCGAGCACGCTTGAAGGTGTCCGGGCTTTGAAACGCCGAACTGGTAGATTGCCTTGAGAGGCTGCTTTGCGCTTCTGCTACAAGGGCCGCGGTGTGCTCCTCTGTTCGGAGAGAGCGCTCTGTGTTTCCGTTGACTGTAATAACTCCGCGAGGTCCTGGCATCTTGAGCTTGAGGTATGCATAATGTGGCACCACACTGAATCTAGCGAATGCGGTTCGTCCGAGCAGCGCGTGATAACCACTGCGGAACGGGACTATATCGAAGATTAATTCTTCGCTTCGGAAGTTATCCGGGGATCCGAAGACCACTTCCAGTGTAATTGAGCCTGTGCGTGGGCCTCTACGCCTGGAATGACGCCTTTGAAGGTCGTCTTTGTGGGTTTGATCCTTGAGGGGTCTATACCCATTTTGCGCACTGTGTCCCGATAAAGCAGGTTCAGGCTGCTGCCGCTGTCCATAAGGACTCGAGTGAGGTGAAATCCGTCGATGATTGGGTCTAGGACCAATGAGGCGAATCCGCCATGACAGATACTAGTGGGGTGGTCCCTGCGATCGAAGATGATCGGACAGGAGGACCAAGGGTTGAACTTTGGGGCGACTGGCTCCAACGCATATACCTCCCTGAGCGCACGCTTCCGCTCCCTCTTGTGGATGTGTGTTGTGTATATCATGTTCACCGTCCACACTTGCGAGGGAAACCTCTTCTGTCCTCCAGTGTGCGGCTGCCAGGGTTCTTCCTCGTCATCGCTATGCGGCCCCTTGTCCTTGTTTTCGGCGATTAACTTCCTGACTTGCTTGAACAACCAACAATCCCTGTTGGTGTGATTGGCTGGCTTGTCTGGGGTGCCGTGTATTTGACAGGAGCGATCGAGTATACGGTCCAAGCTGGACGGACCCGGCGTACTTTGTTTGAATGGCTTTTTCCGCTGACCGGGTTTAGAGCCTTTGAATCTGGCATTGATTGCCGTATCCTCAGCCGATATTGCGGCGCTTATGCTTGTTGCGACGTGACCTGCTGTTGCTGTCCTTGGTATCTGAGGTACCATGGTTGTTTGATATGTTGTTACTGCGAGCCAACCAGCTGTCTTCTCCCGCACAATAGTGGGTCATGAGCATCGTGAGGGCTCCCATAGATTTCGGCTTTTCCTGACCAAGGTGCCGGGCTAGCCACTCGTCTCGGATGTTGTGCTTGAAAGTCGCTAAGGCCTCCGCATTCAGACAGTCGACGATTTGATTTTTCTTTGTAAGGAACCGAGTCTAGAATTGCCTGGCCGACTCTTCTGGCTGCTGAATTATGTGGCTCAAGTCATCAGCATATGGTGGTCGCACATAAGTGCCCTAAAAGTTGTCGAGGAATGCGGCCTCCAGATCTTCCCAACAACTAATGGAGTCCGCTGGCAAGCTATTAAGCCAATGCCGCGCTGGTCCTTTGAGTTTTAGTGTGAGGTATTTGATGGCATGTAAGTCATCACCGCGGGCCAAGTGGATGTGGAGGAGGAAGTCCTCAATCCATACTGCGGGATTTGTTGTGCCGTCGTATGATTCAATGTTTACAGGTTTGGAACCTTCTGGGAATTGATGTTCCATTACTTCGTCTATGAAGCATAAGGGGTGTACGGCGCCTCTGTATTGGGCTATATCACGAGCGGCTCGTATGGGTCCTGCCCGCTGTGTTCGGCCCGGCCGGATTTGCTTTTACTATATCCGGCGTGACGTTTACCGTCTCGTAGAGTGGTGCGCCCTCGTGATCCGTAGATCGATCTTGAATGATTTGCTTTGTCCTCCAATATGTCTCGCAGGTCTGGCGTATCTCCCCATTCCTTTTTATTTGGATGGCGTTGGGTGGAGGCTGAGCTTTTGGCTGGAATGCCTCTCTATCGCGGCCACGAGGTGGCCGATCAACCATATCATACGCTTCTTCCTCCAGTCGGGGTAGTAACCTGTGCCTTGGGTAACTCTTGGAGGGACACTCGAGTTTATATTCCTTGGCTGCGAGGACTTCAGTCCATTTGTCAGCTAGCAGATCTTGATCAGCTTGAAGCTGCTGCTTCTTTTTCTTCAGGCTATTTGCCATGGCCATAAGCCTGCGCTTGAAGCGCTCTTGTTCGACGGGATCCTCTGGTATGGCGAATTCATCATCGCCGAGGCTTGCCTCGTCTTCGGAGGGGGCATGTAATTGTCATCCTCCTCCTCTCCGCCAGCCGCTCTCTCAGGAGAGCTTGGTCGTTCATCCTCCTGATCTAACTCTTGCTGGAGGGGAATTTTGTTGTCTTCGGCGCTATCCGGAGTGTCATTATCTCCTGTGCCGGTATCACCACTTTTGCTTTGGCGGGACTTAGAGCGGTGCCGCTGACGTCGGCGCTTGGGTTGCTTCTTGGAGGGGTCATCCTCCGCTATCTCGTCGCTGTTGCCTTCATTGGGTGTATCCACCATGTATATGTCATATGACGAGGTGGCTTTCCAGTGCCCTATAGGTGCTGGTTCATGTTCGTCTCCTACATCGTCGTCCATACCATCAATGTCATCGGAGTCGAAGTCGAGCATGTCGGTTAAATCATCGATAGTGGCCACAAAGTGGGTGGTGGGTGGGCGTCGAATTTCTTCATCGTCCGCATCCCAGTCCTGTTGGCCATAATACGGCCAGGGCTCTCCTGACAAAGAGAGAGACCTTAGTGAATTTAGAATGTCGCTGAAGGGCGAGTGCTGAAAGATATCCGCAGCGGTGAATTCCATGATCGGCGCCCAATTGGATTCGATTGGCAGGGGCGCGGATGGTTCGGGGTCCGGAGGAGAGTCCGGCACCTTGGAGTCATGGGCTGCGCAGAGGATTATGTTGGTGTTTGGCTCGATCGCCGTCGAGACTGCAGCCCCTGAGGCGGTGTCTAGCCACCCATCTCGATTGGCGCAGCTGGCTCCGAGCTAAGGGTCGGAGCTGATTCGGGCGCGGCCTCTGGGGTACCGTCTGATGGCAGAGCTAGGTCATACCCATCACGACAGTGCGGCGCGCCCGGCTGTGGCTCGAATCCGTCGAAGATCAAGTCCCCACAGATGTTGGTCGTGTAATTCAAACTTCCAAATCTGCCTGATGGCCAGGGGCGTAGCTTTCAATCTGCTCCAGATGGCCAAGCAAATTAGCCCGCAGTGCAAAGCCGCCGAATACGAAGATCTGTCCGGGGAGAAAAGTCTCACCCTGGACCGCATCGCTATCGATGATAGTAGGAGCCATCAAGCCTAACGGCGACGACACAGAGGAACTCTCAATGAAAGCACCAATGTCGGTGTCAAAACTGGCGGATCTCGGGTAGGGGGTCCTGAACTGTGCGTCTAGGCCGGATGGTAACAGGAGGCAAGGGACACGAAGTTTTACCCAGGTTCGGGTCCTCTTGATGGAGGTAAAACCCTATGTCCTGCTTGATTAATATTGAAGATATGGGTGTTACAAGAGTGGATCTACCATGAGATCAGAGAGGCTAAACCCTAGAAGCTAGCCTACGGTATGATTGTATGTTGTGATTGTTGTCCTATGGACTAAAACCCTTCTGTTTATATAGACACCGGACAGAGTTAGGGTTACACAAGGTCGATTACAAAGGAGGAGATATCCATATACATATTGCCTAGCTTGCCTTCCACGCCAAGTAGAGTCCCACCCGGACACGAGACGAAGTCTTCAATCTTGTATCTTCATAGTCTAACAGTCCGGCCAATGGAGATAATCCGGCTGTCTGGAGACCCCCTAATCCAGAACTCCCTCAGTCGAGCTCGTTCTGGGACCCTTTAAGGTCCTGCTTCAGTACGGCGACCTCCGCAGTCAGTGCGGCAGACGCCAGCAACGAGGCCTGCATATGCATCTTGACATCTTATATTAGACTCCTGCGATATTGTTTGATCCTCTGTCCGGCTTTTCTTTATGAACACCGAACAAAGCATCAGGGGCTACTGTCTATACGGTAATATTTTTCCTGTATTTTAAATACTTACCTCAAAGCCTGTTAGAAGGCTGCCACAGGCTTCAGTCAGTCCGCTCTTAGCAGACTGAACCTTCTGGATCACCGCACTCATAATAGTGCGGTGCTCCTCGTCAATGGAAGCGCTGCGAAGCGCTTCCAGCAGATCGTCCGGCGCCTCTGGATGGACAGAGGTCACTGGTGCAGGCGTCTTGCCCCTCTTAGAAGGAGGCCGCCTGCCCGAGTCCGGAACCACTGGAGGTTCCGGCGCGGTGTTCGGCTGAGGGCCAAACTCGGAGCCCTCAGGGGCCTTGTCCCCTCTGCTCCCGAAGTCTGGGAGGCCGCTTTGAGGCGCCTCCGGGATCGTCTCCCCTCGACCCGGTGCCTCATGAGACAGCACCTCGGCGTCGTCCGCAGGATGAGGGGAGGTGGCGGTCGGAACTGGATCACTATCCATGTCCGATGAGCCCAGGGAGCCGTCCGATGATACATTGATACGGGCTCGGGGCAGCCTGCATAATCACATTTCGGCGTTAGGTGAAGTAGTGCGATAAAGGAATGCTATGAGTTACTCTGGTATCCGAACACTTACGACTTCCCAGGGGCTTGGCCCTGGGCAGCCACTCGTCTTCGCCATCGGCGGCGGTGGTAGAGCTGTCCAGAAGGAGTGTTCTCCCCTTCTTGGACCCTTCGGCCTCCCCAGTTGGGGCGGCCTTCCTTTTCTTGTCTCCCCCGTCTGGAGGGGGAGCATCTTCTTCTGCCTCCTCGTCTTCGGGGGAGGATTGGGCCGTGGAGTCCTCGGACGGTGAGTCCGATGACGCCTGGCGCCGGGAACTCTTTCGGGTTCCCTTGGCCTTCTTGGTCTTCTCCAGCACCGTATAATAAGCCGGGGTCAGCATCTTCGTCAGAAGAGCGTTTGCTGGGCCTTCGGGCAAAGGAGCCGGACAGTTGATCTGTCCGGCCGTCTCCTGCCAGTCATGTCAAAGGTACGGGAGTTTAGATCCCGCATGGAATCAAGCTATGAAAAACAAGTATCCTGTAAGAGGTAAAGCAGCTTACCGCATTGGCTTGGCGCTTCGCGCTGAATCCGTGATCCTCAATAGTGGGAGGGGGGACCTCGGCGCTCTTGAGCAGCACCCTCCAGGCATCTTCGTGAGTTGTGTCGAAGAGCCTGTTTAGAGTTCGGTGCTGCGCTGGGTCGAACTCCCACAAGTTGAAGGCCCGTTATTGGCACGGGAGGATCCGGCAAATGAGCATGACCTGGACTACGTTGACGAGTTTGAGTTTCTTGTTAACCCTGTTTTGAATACATGTTTGGAGTCCGGTCAGCTCTCCCGAACTACCCTAGGAAAGGCCCTTCTCTTGCCAGGAGGTGAGCCGTGTCGGGAAGCCAGATCAGAACTCGGGGGCCGCTACCCATGTAGGGTCACGCGGCTCGGTGATGTAGAACCACCCCGACTGCCACCCCTTTATTGTCTCCACAAAGGAGCCCTCGAGCCGTGTGACGTTGGGCATCTTGCCCACCTTGGAGCCTCCGCACTCCGACTGGCAGCCGCTCACTACCTTCGGCTTGACATTGAAAGTCTTCAGCCATAAGCCGAAGTGGGGCTTGATGCGGAGGAAGGCCTCGCACACAACGATAAACGCCGAGATGTTGAGGATGAAGTTCGGGGTCAGATCGTGGAAATCCAGGCCGTAGTAGAACATGAGCCCCCGGACAAATGGGTGGAGAGAAAATCCCAGTCCGCGGAGGAAATGGGTAAGGAACACCCCCCCTCTCAAGGGGCATGGGGGTGGGGATGAGCTGACCCTCCTCTGGGAGCCAGTGCGCGATGTCGTCGGGCAAGTATCCGGCTCTCCTCAGCTTCTTGACGTGTCCCTCCGTGACGGAGGAGACCATCCACCTGCCTCCCGCTCCGGACATGGTTGGAGAAGATTGAGGTGGGGAATGTGAACTTGGGCGCTGGGGCTCGAGTGTGCGAAGGTGGATGAGCAAAGGAGGAAGAAGGCGTGGATGAAAAGGTAAATCCTTATCCCTTTATATGGGCGGACAAAACTATGCGTCCCCACCAGCCTGGTAAAACTCGCTCGTCCCCCAAGCGTCGTAATCATATGGCGCAGTTGGGTTACCCACACCCGTATTGATGAGAATCCTGTGATAAGGGGACACGATCTCTGCTTTGACAAGACGTGTCAAAAAACTGCCTCGCGTTATGTGCGGGGCTAGTTAAAGGAAATGGTTCGAATAATCACCGGGTCGTGACATAATGTCGTGTTGCCAAAACAAGTCAGCAAATTAGATTTGTGGAAATACTATTCTCTCTACGGTGGTATGTGGAAATTATTTTGCAGGGTCAGACACTATCCTTGTATTCAAATTCTTCCGTGGTGTATTCGGAGGAGGAACCCGCCTTGCAATGCCGAAGACAACACTGCGTGCCGGACTCATCGTCATTGAAAGCCTGGTTCAGGGGCTACTGAGGGAGTCCTGGATTAGGGGGTCTCCAGACAGCCGGACTATATCTTTCAGCCGGACTGTTAGACTATGAAGATACAAGATTGAAGACCTCGTCTCGTGTCCGGATGGGACTCTACTTGGCGTGGAAGGCAAGCTAGGCAATACGGATATGTGTATCTCCTCCTTTGTAACCGACCTTGTGTATCCCTAACCTCTCCGGTGTGTATATAAACCAAAGGGTTTTAGTCTGTAGGACAACATACAATCATACCATAGGTAGCTTCTAGGGTTTAGCCTCTCTGATCTCGTGGTAGATCTACTCTTGTACTACCCATATCATCAATATTAATCAAGCAGGACGTAGGGTTTTACCTCCATCAAGAGGGCCCGAACCTGGGTAAAACATTGTGTCCCCTGCCTCCTGTTACCATCCGCCTTAGACGCACAGTTCGGGACCCCCTACCCGAGATCCGTCGGTTTTGACACCGACAAGGAGTCCGCTTCTGAGGAGGCGGAGGTGTAGTCTGAGGAGGAGTCCGATTCTGGCGTTGCAAGTCTGGCTACAGCATACGTTGCCAAGTCCATCTTCAACACTGAGTACAATGACTTCATCACCGACACCGATGCAAATGACAAGGACTACTCCGCTCCCACCTACTGCTTCATGGCACGCGGTGCCAAGGTAAACACACGCACTACTCACTATCAAACATCCAGTGAAGATGACTCTGATTGTGGTTCCAAACCCAGCTATAAAGCTCTTGCTAAAATTGCAACTGAACAATAGAAAGCTATGGAACATATTCAAAAACTACTAGACAAAAGTGATGACTGGTTAGACGCTAAAATGACTCGATCTCAGTCCTTAATTGAAGACATAAACAAATCTTCATGTTAAGTATGAGGAACTTGAAAGTCGTCATGAAACGCTCTCAACAACTCATGAAAAGCTTTCCTATGATTATCTTCAAAGGAAGCAAGATCTTGAGAAATTGAGAGCGGCTCATGAAGATCTTAAAAAGGAAAACGAGTCACTTCGCGCCAAACAGATCAGTTCCGCTCAGGAAGGATTTGAACCACCATGTCTTAAATGCATTGAGCGTGACAATGCTACTTTTGTTACTGGATGTTCTACTGCTGCTACTATTGCTATATCTTCAACTGTTGATGTGGTAACTAACCCCTCTGCTGAGGATACCACTACTATTGCTGATGAAAATGCTAGGTTGAAGATATTACTTGAAACAGGGATGTACAAAAGTCTCAAAGGGCATCAGACACTATGTGATGTCCTCAAACGGCAGATCCTGAATCGAAACCCTAGGAAAGAGGGTCTTGGGTTCGAAAGGAAAATGAATGCTGATGGCTCTTACTGGAAACCTGAGCAGTACCCCAAAACCACATGGGTTGCTGCAAAGGAAACTTCAGTTGATCCATCCACCCTGTCTGGCTTCACTTGTACTAATCCCATTGTTATTGATGAATCCTTTGATGCAAACTATAAGCTGTTTAAGAATCAGACTGGTGAAGTGTTTGCCAGGTATATTGGTACTAACTGCAGGAATGGGCCACCTATGAAGAAAGTCTGGGTGCCGAAAAGGTTGTTGGAGAATCTTCCTGTGAATGTCGTTATGACACCACAAGTGAAGAAGACAAACCCCAGACCACAGGCTTCATATGGTCCAAAGGCTTCATACAGACAAAGGACTCACCTGAGTCGCACTAATGCAAATGTTTTGCAGGGAAGCCATACTCAGGCCTATGAATATGAGCGCGTTTCATCAAACCGCCATGTTCATAAGACCAAGAACTACTCTGCTTATTCTTATGAGTACTATTGTCCACCTGCGAGACTTTTTGCTAGGGCTCCAAAGCCAAAGTTCTCAGATGCTGCACTTAGACTCATTGCTTCGAAGCCACCCTTGAAGATGTGGGTGGCTAAGAAAGCTTAACTCTCTTTTGCAGGGAAAGGTCTCCAGCCGAAAATCAAATTCGTCTAAAGCTATTGCTGGGGACCTTAAACATCTTGTAGGGCGCAAGATCAAATGCCCAAATGGTCTTATTATGTATATTGTTCCTGAGTCGCTTGCAACTTGCCCTATCAGTCCTAACCTCGATCTGAGCTTTCATAATCCACTTGCTCGTCAAATGTTTGTGCTTCACAATTCTCTTCATGAAGCCTATCCCTCTAACTGCACTGTAGGGTACGCCACCAGCTGCTTTAGAATGGATTATTGATAGTGGATGTACTAATCACATGACTAGCAAGCGAAGTCTTCTCATGGACTCAACTTTACGTCCATCTGACAAAAGTCACATCACATTTGCGGATACTAGTAAAAGCAAGGTATTGGGTCTAGGTAGAGTTGCAATCTCAAGGGATCAGCACATGGATAAAGTGATGCTTGTTGAATCCCTTGGTTTCAACTTAATGTCTGTCTCAATGCTTTGTGATTTAAACATGATTATGATATTTGGAAAATATCGTTGCCTTGTTCTAATGGAATCTAACAAGTCTCTAGTCTTTGAAGGGTATCGGAAAGATGATTTGTGCGTGGTAGATTTCTCAGCAGGACCATAGCTTGCCGTATGTCTTCTAGCAAAAGCTTCTGAATGCTGGCTCTGGCATCGGAGGCTAGGGCATGCTGGCATGAGGAACTTGCACACTCTTGCAAGGAAGAAGCATGTCATAGGCATCGAGGGCGTCAAGTTCAAGAAGGATCACTTATGTGGTGCCTGTGAAGCAGGAAAGATGACGAGGGCCAAGCATCCCTCGAAGACAATCATGACAACGACTCAACCTTTCGAACTGCTCCACATGGACCATTTTGGTCCCACTCATTACTCAACTCTTACTACTACTGCTTGTCTCTATGGCTTTGTCATTGTTGATGATTATTCAAGATATACTTGGGTGCATATAATCCTCTACAAGACTGAAGTGCAGGATGTCTTCAGACGCTTCGCCAATCGAGCCATGAACAACTATGGCGTCAAGATCAAGCACATCAGAAGTGACAATGGCACTGAATTCAAGAACACTGGCCTAGACACTTATCTTGATACTTTGGGCATCACACATGAATTCTCAGCTCCATACACGCCGTAGCAGAATGGCATCGTGAAACGCAAGAACAGAACACTTATTGAGATGGCCCGGATGATGCTCGATGAATACAAGACTCCAAGAAAGTTCTGGCATGAAGCCATTGATACTGCATGCCATATCATCAACCGTGTTTATCTTCACAAGCTTCTGAACAAGACATCCTATGAGCTCCTTACTGGCAAGAAGCCAAATTTCAGTTACTTCAGAGTATTTGGTGCCAAGTGCTGGATCAAGGATCCACGTCACACTTCAAAATTTGCACCAAAGGCACATGAAGGTTTTATGCTTGGATATGGAAAGGATTCGCACTCCTACAGAGTCTTCAACCTCTTTCACTATAAAGTGGTTGAAACTGTGGATGTGCGGTTCGATGAGACTAACGGCTCGCGAAGAGAGCACCTGCCAAATGTGCTAGATGAAGTTCCATCAAGTGAATCAATCAAACTTATGGGAACTGGAGAAATCATACCATCTGAAGCTCAGCCTGAAGAGGAACTTATCATCTCTGCACCTGATCAACCTGAAGACAATGCTCAGCCTGAAGACAATCCTTCTAACGATGACAATGATCAGCAGGAGCAAAATCTTCGTCCTGTTCATCCTCGTGCTGCAAATGAAGTACAGATTGAGAGAATAATTGATAGCATCAATGCACCAGGTCCACTCACTCGTTCAAGGGCAACACAGCTAGCAAATTTATGTGGGCACTTCGCATTCGTCTCAATATCTGAACCCAAGAAAGTTGATGAAGCCTTCATGGAACCTGAATGGATTCAAGCTATGCAAGAAGAGCTTCAACAGTTTGAGCTGAATAATGTATGGGAACTGGTTAAGCGTCCTGATCCTCGTAAGCACAATATAATAGGAACTAAATGGATATATCGCAACAAGCAATATGAGCATGTCCAAGTTGTCAGAAACAAAGCTCGTCTCGTTGCTCAAGGATATACTCAAGTTGAAGGGATTGACTTCAATGAAACATTTGCTCCTATGGCTAGGCTTGAAGCTATACGCATACTGCTGGACTATGGGAATCATCATAACATTCTTCTGTATCAAATGGATGTGAAGAGCGCTTTTCTCAATGGCAAGATTGAAGAAGAAGTGTATGTTGCACAACCGCCTGGCTTTGAAGATCCAAAACATCCTGACATGGTGTACAAGCTCAACAAGGCACTGTATGGCCTCAAACAAGCCCCTCGGGCTTGGTATGACACACTCAAAGACTTCCTGAAGAGCAAAGGCTTCAAACATGGTTCCCTGGATCCCACTCTCTTCACGAAGACATATGATAGTGAACTGTTTGTGTGCCAAATATATGTGGATGACATTATCTTCGGCTGCACTAATCAGAAATACAGTGAAGAGTTTGGATATATGATGCAAGAACAATATCAGATGTCCATGATGGGTGAGCTGAAGTTCTTCCTTGGTCTTCAAATACGTCAGCAACGCAACGGCACCTTCATATCTCAAGAGAAATACCTCAAAGATTGCCTGAAGAAATTTGGAATGCAAGACTGCAAAGGCTACATGACGCCAATGCCAGCCAAACACCATCTGGGTCCCGACGACAATGGTAAAGAGTTCGATCAAAAGGTATACCGCTCCATGATTGATTCTTTATTTTATTTATGTGCATCTAGGCCAGATATCATGCTTAGTGTTTGCATGTGTGCCCGGTTCCAAGCGGCACCAAAGGAATCGCATCACTTAGCTGTGAAGCGAATTCTTAGATATTTGGCTCACACCCCAACACTAGGATTATGGTATCCAAAGGGCTCAGAGTTTGATCTAGTTGGATTCTCGGATGCTGATTATGCTGGTGACAAGGTGGATTGCAAGTCTACATCAGGCACATGTCATTTTCTAGGACGATCACTTGTATGTTGGTCTTCAAAGAAGCAGAACTATGTATCTCTCTCCACTGCCGAATCTGAATACATTGCTGCTGGATCTTGCTGCGCTCAGCTTCTATGGATGAAGCAAACACTCAAAGATTATGGCATCCATCTGAAGCAAGTGCTACTCTACTACGATAATGAAAGCGCCATCAAGATTGCCAACAACCCAGTTCAGCACTCAAAGACAAAGCACATTGAAATTCGTCATCACTTTCTGAGAGATCATGTTATGAAGGAAGATATTGATATGATACATGTCAACACTGAAGAGCAATTGGCAGATATCTTCACCAAGCCCTTGGATGAGAAGAGGTTTTGCAAGTTACGATGTGAGCTAAATATCTTGAATTCTCAAATGTCCTGTCATCAGGCACACATCCTAACACTTAAGCATGTTGATGGCTTAGATGTGCAACACACGAACTAAAGTATATGTTCAATCAATGAAGACTTACATTCTGAGTGTGAATATATTAACATGGAATTCGACTTTGGAGCGCCATGATAATTGTGCGTCGTGTCTGGGTCTAATACTTCCTATACGGTGGGTAACGCCACCACCAAAATTCTTCCCTTTGAAGTGTTTTTCTCATGGCGTTACATTTGCAAAGCCTTCGCATTTTGTTTGTCTTCAATGTTAACAAGGCCTCTTGTTTATCTTCAATTTGGTTTCTGTCCTCTACAGCATTCACTTATAGCTATGTCTTCACGTTGAGTCTTTTGACCTAAGTGAATGTGATCGGACCCTAACCCCTCTATGCTTTTATCTTAAATCTATCTATCCAAATCATATGCATTCGATTGACATTGTCAAACTGTCTTCTCTGTGTCCTTGTCAGCAGAAGACACAGAGACAAACATTAATCTGCTTTTCAATGCTAAATCCTTAAACCTAAAACCCGGAGAAGTGGGAGCGACCACCCGACAATCCAGGCATGCGTGGGAACCTGGAACAACCTCTGATGTGTTGCATGATAGCCATGTGTCCTTCAGATGTGAATCGCCATGGGCACCTGTGTAATAACATTGTGTCGTCCCTGTCCCTATAAATACATGCCTCACCACAGTCGTTATCCTTTCTTCCACTCTCGCACAAACCCTAGCGCCACCGCTAGCCCTCGACGATGCCGGATGAGGGAGTCCTGGATTAGGGGGTCTCCGGACAGCCGAACTATCGGTGTCCAAACCGGCAGATCTCGGGTAGGGGGTCTCGAACTATGTGTCTAGGCCAGATGGTAATAGGAGGCAAGGGAGACGAAGTTTTACCCAGGTTCAGGCCCTCTTGATGGAGGTAAAACCCTACGTCCTGCTTGATTAATATTGAAGATATGGGTGTTACAGGAGTAGATCTACCACGAGATCAGAGAGGCTAAACCCTAGAAGCTAGCCTACAGTATGATTGTATGTTGTGATTGTTGTCCTACGGACTAAAACCCTTCGCTTTATATAGACACCGGAGAGGGTTAGGGTTACACAAGGTCGGTTACAAAGGAGGAGATATCCATATACGTATTGCCTAGCTTTCCTTCCACGCCAAGTAGAGTCCCATCTGGACACGAGACGAAGTCTTCAATCTTGTATCTTCATAGTCTAACAGTCCGACCAATGGAGATAGTCCGGCTGTCCAGAGACCCCCTAATCCAGGACTCCCATAGTAGCCCCTGAACCAGGCTTCAATGACGATGAGTCCGGCGCGCAGTTGTCTTCGGCATTGCAAGGCGGGTTCCTTCTCCGAATACATTACAGAAGAAGTTGAATACGAGGATAGTGTCCGACCCTGCAAAATAAGTTCCACATTCCTCCGTAGAGAGAATAACGCTTTCGCAGATCTAATCCGCTAGCTTGTTTTGGCAATATGACGTTACGTCATGGCCGGTGATTATTCGAACCGTTTCTCTTAACCAGCTCCACACATAACGCAAGGCGGTTTCTTGACACGTCTTGCCAAAGCGGAGATTGTGTTCCCCTGATTACGGGATTCTCATTAATGCGGTTCATGGGTAACCCCCACCCGTGTCTAGGACTCCTAGATTATAGCTAAGTCCAAAACGGCTACGGAGAGGACGCTTGATATTCACCCTCTTTATAAGGGACAAGGTTTCGCTTTTTCCCTCTCGTGCTCAACCAAACCCCTCCCCCGCCTCGAGTTCTAACACCCAAAGCCCAGGTTAGGTGCTCCGGATCTTCAATCATGTCCGGATCCAGCCTTCAAGGCCGATGGACGCCCTCCTCCGTGATGGAAGAGGACATTAAGAAGTTGAGGGAGGCCAGATACCTGACCGCCGAGGTTTCGCATCGGCTGCCTGCCCGGGGGCAGGTCGTCCCTACTCCCAAACCCAACGAGAATGTTGTGTTCGTCTCCCACTTCCTCCGAGGTCTAGGCCTCACTCTGGATCCCTTCGTCAGGGGCTTGATGTTCTATTACGGGCTAGATTTCCACGACCTAGCTCTGGACTCCTTTCTCCACATCACGACATTTATTGTTGTGTGTGAGGCCTTCCTCCGCGTGACCCCTCACTTCGGCCTGTGGCTCAAGACCTTTGAAGTACAACCGAAGGTGATCGAGGGGCAGCATGCAGTGTGCGGAGGTGCATCAATAGGCAAGATGGCAGGAGCTCCATGGCCGAAAGGTTCCTTTCCAGAGGTATCCGAATTATGGCAACGGGAGTGGTTCTACGTCACGGCTCCCAGAAGTGCCAAGTGGGTGGCTGCCCCCGCTTTCTGCCCGGGCCCCCCACCACAACTGATGTCATGGATTAGCAGGGTTCTGAGCTGGGGTCCAGCCAAGGACGTGCCTATGCTGCAAAGCCGCATCAAAGATCTCTTCGAGGGAGATTTTAATTTGGTTGCGGTAATACAAGTTATGCTGGTTCGTCAAGTCCAACCTTGCAAACGCCGGCCCCTGCGCTTGTGGGAGTTCAACCCAGAGGGACCACATGCTACGCCGAACACTCCCTAAGGTATTCGGTCTTTTATGGTATAAACTGGGCCGAAATAGTGTCGCTTGTAAGAATCCCCTTGTGTCCAGGTACGTGCGTTATTCTGACGTGGCCACATGCCAAGACGTCAGCATCCTTCTCAATTGTGCTGAGAATTCGGTGGATATGTATCAACAAGAGACGGTAAAAAAGGTTTACGCAGGGTCTTAATCTAAAAAGAATCCTTGGAGCGGGTCCCTACTGCATGTCTGCGCCTGTGTCTCCATTGTGCCGTATCCTAGACGGGTGTAGCACGATGATTATCTGTAAAAGAGAGGAGCTTAGGTAAAAAAGCTGTCGTGCAAAAAGATAGTGTTTTAAATAAACCATGTATAATTCAAGGTGAGTAAGAATTGCCACTTGTCTGTGCCCGTTAAGCCCCTTGTATTGTAATAGGGGACCTGCTAATTGGTTGGTGAGGCCGTTTTTAGTGTGCGGCTGTTAAGGCAGTCGCACGCTCTTCGGCGCGCAGAAATCGCTTAATGTTTCCGTTTACTGTAATGATGCCACATGGACCGGGCATCTTGAGTGTGAGGGAAGCATAGTGTGGTATTGCATTAAAGCGAGCGAAAGCTTCGCGTCCGAGTAGTGCTTGATAGCGGCTTTGGAACGGAGCAATGTGGAAGGTTAGATGTTCGCTACGGAAGTTATCGGGGGAACCAAATATAACGTTTAGTAGCAGGGAGCCCGTGCAACGAGCCCCTGGGCCTAGCGTTACTCCTTTAAAGGTAATATTGCTATGGTGAATTTTTGTTGGGTCTATCCCCATTTTGCGGATTGTATCCTGGTATATCAGGTTTAGACTACTGCCACCGTCCATGAGGACTCGTGCGAGGCGGTATCCGTCAATTATCGGGTCTAATAGCAGGGCAGCCCATCCTGCACGCTGGATACTTGTTGAGTAATCACGATGGTCGAAAGTGATCGGTTGAGACGACCAGTGGCAGGACTCCGCGGTGATAGGCCTTTGGGCGTATTTTTCTGGGAGTGTCGTTTTGTTTCTTCCATTGATCACGTGCAACATGTTTACTGTTTTGACCTCTAGTGGAAATTTCTTTTATTCCCCAGCATCTCCCTTGAGAGGCTCATCCTCATCTTCGCTTGGTGTATCCTCCCCCTTGTGTATGATGTTGAGCTTGACGGACTGCTTGAAGACCCAACATTCTCTGTGGGTATGATTGGCTGGTTTGCCGGGGGTGCTATGGACCTGACATATTTGGTCCAGAATTTTATTCAGGCTGGACAGTTCGTCTCTGGCGCCTTTAGAGGGCAGCTTCTGACCTGGACGAGAGCTTTTGAATCCGGCGTTTACTACCGTGCTCTTCGTGTTGTCTCCTTTGTTCCGGCGTTTGTTATTGCCGTCGCGCCGTGATTTCCCGTTTCCATCTCTAACTTCGGATGTACTGGGGTCGCTGGTGCTGCATCTGGCTAGCCAGTTGTCCTCACCCACGCAAAAGCTGGTCATGAGGCTTGTTAATGCTGCCATTGTTCTCAGCTTTTCTTGGCCAAGGTGTCTGGCGAGCGATTCGTCACGGATGCTATGTTTAAAAGCTGCCAATGCTTCAGCGTCCGGACAGTCGACAATTTGGTTCTTTTTAGTAAGAAACCTGTTCCAAAGTTTTCGGGCTGACTCTCTGGGCTGTTGAGTTATATGGCTCAAATCATCCGCGTTCGGAGGCCGGACATAAGTTCCTTGGAAATTTGCCCGAAAAGCGTCTTCAAGCTCTTCCCAACTTCCAATGGAGTTTTCGGGGAGGCCTTTAAGCCAGTGGCGGGCTGGCCCTTTGAGCTTGAGGGGTAAGTACTTGATGGCGTGGAGATCATCTCCTCGAGCCATATGGATGTGGAGGATGTAGTCCTCGATCCAGACCCCAGGGTCTGTTGTTCCGTCGTATGCCTCTATGTTTACAGGTTTGAATCCCTCTGGAAATTCATGATCCAGCACCTCATCGGTGAAACATAGGGGGTGTGCGGCACCCCTGTATCTGGGTGTACCGCGTTGTTCGGATGTTATATCGTATGTTGGGGCGTGCTTGCGTGGTCCATAGATGGATCTGGTTGCGCTGTCCTTTTGGTGCAAGCCCCCGCGTGAATCGCGTATTGTCTTGTGAGTGGCATTATTTGCCGCTCTATGTTGGCCGTGAGGTCGTCTATCCGGCCAGGTGGCTGTTTTGATTTTTGGTTGTGAGGGGTCCGAGGCCTCCTCATCAAATTCAGGTAGCAACTTCCGCTTCGGGTAGCTCTTGGTGGGGCGATTGTCGCCGTACTTCGCTGATGTGTTGAGTATTTTACTCCATCTGATTTGGAGTGTGTCCTACGTAGCCTTGAGCCTTTGCTTCTGCTTTTTAGGCTCCTCGTGGTGGCAACAAGCCTTTGACGGGCACTGCTGCTCCGGGGGCCTGTCCGACGTTGTGTCGTCCGGACTATTATCTTTGACGGAATTGGCTTGTTCGGTTTGATTTTCCGTATTGCCATGGTCCGGCAGTGATTCGCCCTGCTCCAACGCTGGGTCTGTGTGGTCGTTATTTCTGGCGAGGCGGGATTTGGGGCGGCGCTTGCGCCTCCGCTTTGACTGCTTCTCGAGGGAACAAGCCTTCAGTGCATCCTTCCATTCCTCGTCGTCGTTTTCTTCTGGTGTGTCCACCGTGTATACGTCATATGATGAAGTGGACATCCGGCACCCTGTGGGCGGTGGTTCATCTTCGCCTCCCGCAACGTTGTCCATACCGTCGATGTCTGTGGAGTCGAAGTCGAGCATGTCAGTTAAATCCTCGACAGTGGCTACAAAGTGGGTGGTGGGTGGGCGTCGAATTTCTTTGTAGCCGCATCCCAATCATGTTGGCCATAATCTGGCCAGGGCTCTCCTGACAAGGAGACAGACCTTATTGAATTCAGAATGTTGCCAAAGGGCGAGTGCTGAGAGATATCTGCGGTGGTGAATTCCATGATCGGCGCCCACTCAGATTCGATTGGCAGGGGCGCGGATGGTTTGGGGTCCGGAGGAGAGTCCGACACCTTGGAGTCACGGGCTGCGCAGAGGATTATGTTGGTGTTCGGCTCGATCGTCGTTGAGACTGCAGCCCCTGAGGTAGTGTCTAGCCACCCGTCCTCGATTGGTGCAGCTGGCTCCGAGCTAAGGGTCGGAGCTGGTGTGGCCACGGCCTATGGAGTACCATCTGGTAGCAGAGCTAGGTCATGCCCATCGAGACAGTGTGGCGCGCCCGGCTGTGGATCGAATCCATCGAAGATCAAGTCTCCGCGGATGTCGGTTGTGTAGTTCAAACTTCCAAATCTGACCTGATGGCCAGGGGCGTAGCTTTCAATCTGCTCCAGATGGCCAAGCGAATTAGCCCGCAGTGCAAAGCCGCCAAATACGAAGATCTGCCCAGGGAGAAAAGTCTCACCCTGGACCGCATCGCTACCGATGATAGTAGGAGCCATCAAGCCTAACGGCGACGACACAGAGGAACTCTTAATGAAAGCACCAATGTCGGTGTCAAAACCGGCAGATCTCGGGTAGGGGGTCCCGAACTGTGCATCTAGGCCGGATGGTAACAGGAGGCAAGGGACATGAAGTTTTACCCAGGTTCGGGCCCTCTTGATGGAGGTAAAACCCTACGTCCTGCTTGATTAATATTGAAGATATGGGTGTTATAGGAGTAGATCTACCACGAGATCAGAGAGGCTAAACCCTAGAAGCTAGCCTACGATATGATTGTATGTTGTGATTGTTGTCCTACGGACTAAAACCCTCCGGTTTATATAGACACCGGAGAGGGTTAGGGTTACACAAGGTCGGTTACAAAGGAGGAGATATCCATATACGTATTGCCTAGCTTGCCTTCCACGCCAAGTAGAGTCCCATCCGGACACAAGACGAAGTCTTCAATCTTGTATCTTCATAGTCTAACAGTCCGGCCAATGGAGATAGTCCGGCTGTCCGGAGACCCCCTAATCCAGGACTCCCACACGGACTATCTCCATTGGTCGGACTGTTAGACTATGAAGATACAAGATTGAATACTTCGTCTCGTGTCCGTATGGGACTTTACTTGGCGTGGAAGGCAAGCTAGGCAATATGTATATGGATATCTCCTCCTTTGTAACCGACCTTGTGTAACCCTAACCCTCTCTGGTGTCTATATAAACCGAAGGGTTTTAGTCCATATGACAACAATCACAACATACAATCATACCATAGGCTAGCTTCTAGGGTTTAGCCTCTCTGATCTCGTGGTAGATCTACTCTTGTACTACCCATATCATCAATATTAATCAAGCAGGACGTAGGGTTTTACCTCCATCAAGAGGGCCCGAACCTAGGTAAAACTTCGTGTCCCCTGCCTCCCGTTACCATCCGGCCTAGACACACAGTAAGGATTCGGATTCAATTCCACCCACCCACCCAAACATATGCGATCTATCCCAAATTAGGCAAGAGCCCGAAGAAACAGTACACCATTACTGGGCCAGATTCCTCCTGATCATGAACGGGATAAAGGACTGCAGCGAGGAAGACGCAATTTCATTCTTCTGCAATAATTGGACGGACAAGGGAATCCCCAACGCCATAAGTCATCCCGAAATTACACGCTTTGCCGACTTGGTGTCCATAGTACGAAAATACTATGCGATGGAAAGTGCCTGGAAAACCGAAATAAAATTTTGGGATAATCCGGCCCTGAATACAAACCCAGTCCGAAATAAAAGGGTTCATTATCACAATTTACCTGGGTTAACTACCAAAAAGCAAAAGCCCTCTATAGGGCAAGGAACCGTACGGGAGGGATGGCTCAATGGACCCTATAAAATTCATAGTACAGTGGATGCAATACCAACGCACAGCCTTAGAGCATGTTGGATACTCCGGCAGGTGGCCAAAAGTGGTGAGGATCTACTCCTCCCAAAAACCACAAAGCACCATCCCATGGACAACAATGCGGTGTTAACGGTCTTTGAGACCTTCGCGTCCAATAATAGATGCAAGTGAACACTCCGCAGCATAGCCGAAATCTGCCACGTAGCAGAAATAAATCCTTGGAGTGGCAGGGCTATTACCTTCACCACCAGTGACGAACCCAAAGTCTGAACAGCCCGAGCACCAGCCGCACTGGTCCTCAGTCCAATCGTGGACGGCTTTCGACTCACCAAGTTACTCATGGACGGCGACAGCGGATTAAACCTCATCTATGAGGAAACTCTTCAAAAGATGGAAATAGACTGGAGCCGCATTGAGCAAAGCAGCACAACCTTTAGAGGAATCATCCCCAGTCGGGAAGCACGCTGTGCTGGAAAAATCACACTAGACGTGGTATTCGGCACACCGGATAATTACAGGTCCGAAGAAATTACATTCCAAGTGGCCCCGTTTAGCAGCGGATACCATGCTCTATTATGGCGGGAGGAGTTTTCAATCTTCCAAGCCATACCCCATTACGGGTACATGAAGCTCAAAATGCCCGGGCCCAACGGAATCATCACTCTTGTTAGTGATCCGGACATAGCACTCCGTGCCGAAAATAAGACAGCTGCACTGGCCCTTGAGGCACTATCCGAGGCCCTAGCGGCCGAAGAACTGACCGCGCTGCGCTCCATGGTGAACAGGGATGATGTGATACTCGATAAAAGATCCAAGTCCACCTCCTTTAAGCCGGCAGACGAAATAGTCAAATTCCAAGTCCATCCAACGGACCCTACAAAAACAGCTTCCATCGGGGCACAATTAAACCCTGATGTCGACACTGCACTGCGAGAGTTCCTACGCGAGAACTGGGACATTTTTGCCTGGCACCCTTCGGACATGCCAGGAATCCCACGCAGGCTGGCCGAACATAGCCTAAATATCCTAAAAGGATTCAAGCCAGTCAAGCAGGCTCTTCGACGTTTCTCCGAGCCTAAAAGACAAGCCATGGGAGAGGAACTAGCCAAGCTATTGGAGGCCGGATTCATCAGAAACATAAAACATCCGGACTGGCTAGCAAACCTGGTGATGGTACCAAAGAAGGACAAATCCTGGCGCTTGTGCGTCGATTTTAAGGACCTTAACAAGGCCTGCCCAAAGGATCCCTTCCCCCTCCCCCGCATCAATCAAATCATCGATGCTACCGCAGGACACAATTCATTGTGTTTCCTCGATGCATACTCCGGCTACCATCAAATCAAAATAGCAGAGCCAGACCAAGCCGCAACGGCATTCATCACACCATACGGACCATTCTGCTTCAACACAATGCCCTTTGGGCTAAAAAACGCTGGCGCAACATATCAGCGCATGATTCAGACATGTCTGGCAAACCAGATCGGCAAAACAGTGGAGGCATACGTGGATGACGTGGTCGTTAAAACCAAGCATGTCAAAACTCTAGTAGACGACTTGAGGGTCACATTCGACAACCTCCGAACATATGACATCAAGCTCAATCCAGAAAAATGCGTTTTCCGCGTACCAGCCGGAAAGCTCCTGGGATTCATCGTCTCCAGTAGAGGCATCGAAGCTAATCTGGCCAAAATCCGAGCGTTGTCACAGTTGGCTACCCCAATAGACCTCAAACAAATACAAAAATTGACGGGATGCGTGGCGGCTCTAAGACGCTTTATCTCCCGCTTAGGAGAAAAGGCATTACCCCTTTATCGCCTCCTCCAGCGCCCCGAACACTTCGAGTGGACGGACGCCGCCACGGCCGGACTCAACGAAATAAAAGCCATATTGGCAACAAACCCAGTCCTGGCCGCGCCAAACATTGGCAAACCAATGCTATTATACATTGCGGCAACTCATCAAGTAGTAAGCGCAGTGCTCGTCGTCGAGCGAGAAGTGGACGGACACAAATTCCCCCTTCAAAAGCCAGTTTACTATGTGTCCACTATCCTTAATCCATGCAAATCATGGTACCCGCATTATCAAAAGATAGTGTACGCAGTATTTATGGCATCCTGGAAGCTGCGACACAACTTTCAAGAGTGTTCGATAACGGTAGCCTCAGAAGTACCACTTAATGATATTATAAACAACCGCGACATGACGGGCCGGATTGCCAAATGGGCCATTGAGCTCCTCCCGTTCGACATAACTTACAAGCCACGGCAAGCTATTAAGTCGCAAGTTTTGGCTGACTTCGTCACTGAATGGACGGAAGCCGAACTCCCTAAAGAGTACGACACATATTCAAACTGGATCATGCACTTCGATGGCTCCAAAATGTTGGCCGGTCTGGGGGCTGGCGTCGTTTTGACGCCCCCAACAGGAGATACCGTTCAATACATATTACAGATAATGTATATGGACTCCAACAACGCAGCCGAATATGAGGCCCTTCTACATGGTCTCTAGATGGCAGTATCCATGGGCATTCAACGCCTAGAGGTGCGCGGGGATTCAAACCTCCCGATATCCCAAATAAATGGAGACTTCGACGCCAAGGATCCGAAAATGGCAGCTTATCGCAATGTCGTCCTAGAAATGTCAGCTCGGTTCGAGGGGCTCGAATTTCACCATGTGGCTCGGGAAAACAATCAGGCGGCGGATATCCTCGCCCGCATCGGCGCAAAACGTGACGCGGTACCTCCCAACATATTTCTGGAACGGCTCTTCAAGCCATCCGTAGCATGGGAAGGGGACACCGGTAAGAACAGTCCGGACCTGGCCAACATACCCGAAACCGAACTCTCTGACACAATCGGAGGCTCCGCCACCAAAATAACACAATCAGCCCACGAAATAATGGCCATTATTGCCCCGTGGACAGAACCATTCCTGGCCTACTTAATTAGACAGGAACTTCTGGAGGACCAAAATGAGGCACGCTGCATAGTGCGGCGATCCAAGGCCTATAGGGTCCACAAGGGAGAATTGTACAAAAAAAGCGCTACCAGAGTCCTTCAACGGTGCATCTCCGAAGAGGAAGGGCGGAACCTTTTGGCAGAAATTCATGCCGGACTCGGCGGTCATCACGCCGCAGCCCGGGCTCTTGTAAGCAAGGCCTTCCGTATAGAATTCTATTGGCCAATGGCCCGGGCAGACGCACAGGACTTGGTCCAACGTTGCACCGGTTACCAGCTCTTTGCAAATGAAAGCCACATGCCACCCACCGCCCTCCGAACAATCCCCATTACATGGCCCTTCGCGGTCCGAGGGCTTGACATGGTTGGACCCCTTAAAGGGGGAACCCACAAGAAAAAATACTTATTGGTCATGGTGGATAAATTCACCAAATGGATAGAGGCCAAACCGGTTAAAACAACCGAATCCGGACCGGTGATAGATTTCATATCCGGGGTTGTACACCGTTACGGCGTCCCCCACAGCATCATCAATGATAATGGCACGAACTTCACGGCCGACGAGGTAAAACTCTGGTGCAGCAAAATGGGCATCAAGCTCGATTATGCTTCAGTCTATCACCCACAAACCAACGGTCAAGTCGAACGAGCAAATGGTCTTATATTGAGCGGCATTAAACCCAGATTAGTGCGCTCCTTAACGAAGTCTGACATGCATTGGGTAGAGGAGCTCGACTCCGTACTCTGGGGGCTGCGGACCACGCCGAATCGTAGTACTGGATACACACCGTTTTTTATGGTGTACGGCACAAAGGCAGTCCTGCCCTGTGACTTAATTCATGACTCACCTCGAGTGTGCATGTACGAAGAAAGAGAAGCCGAGCTCGATCGGCAGGACAGTCTGGATACCTTGGAGGGAGAGAGCGACGTAGCCAAAGCCCGTTCCGCATTTTACCAGCAACAGGCTCGCAGATACCAAAGCAGAGAAGTACGGGTCAAAACTTATAACGTTGGCGAACTAGTTCTCCGGCTGCCGGATAAGAAAAAGAACAAGCTAGAGCCCAAATGGGAAGGTCCCTTCATCATCGACCAAGTTCTGACGGGCGGAGCGTACCAACTGCGGGATGCATCAACTAGTCAACTCGATCCAAACCCATGGAACGCAGCCAGGCTCCGAAGATTCTACGCCTAGCACCGGACATTATGTTAGTCCCCTCCCTTTGTCCATTTTCTGCATATGCATCATCTGTCTTGTTTCCCTTTCTTTCGTTTATTTCTCTAGGCCTGCAAGGGTCACCTTGTGCCTCACTTGTACATTATAGATATGCTAGCTGCACTCTATACACCTGGGGGCTTCTTTCATAGAAGCTTAGATTATTCACCTGGGCATCACGCCCAACACATGCGTTATACTTCCGCATGTACCTTTTTTCACCATTATATGCACCGATATGACTTAAGTTTTGGCCAAGCTAGGTTGCCTGACTCTTGTATTTAAGCCCTACGTTCCTGTTAATTCGGCTAGGGCATAAGGAGAGCACCTCTGCGATTGTTACCGCCGGGTCAGCCGGACATGTACCTCAGACTGGGTGAAGCCGAAAGCTAGCGTTCTTAAGAGAATATTCGGTCGGTGAACAAAAGATGACTTTTAATTATTATCCGTATCTGCCCCCAGATCTTTTTTCTGCGCTTCTTGTCGCAGTCCGGACATGCACTTTACGGCATGCCTACCCAGGGAAAGGAACCCTTAACGGAACTATTCTCTCTGGAAGATGTTTCTTACTACCCATGTAATATAACATAACTAGTTGGGCACTTGTCTGATAAAGCACTAATGACCCCTACGCATGGTCTCCACGCATGCCCCGGTTCTTACATAACTGAAAGGGTATTCGGATACACTCCGGACTGTCGGGTCCCGAGGTTGAAGCGAAAAGGTCCACCACGACAAACGATCTACAATCCGGCTAGAAGGCATCATACATGTCACTTTAAAATTACATAGTCAATTTGACTGGTTGAATTCCTCTTCAATGCCATCCAATAGGCTGTCTAGTCTACAGTCCTGTTAGGAATACTTTGCGGCCAATTCTACTTGGCCGTACACTAAACTGACAGGGATCTCCTTGCCATCAGGCCCCACAGGTCTGACTTCGGCCATGTGGTTCGGGTCAGCCTTCATGTATCGTGTCTTCACCATTGCCCAGGCTTCCCTGGCACCCTGACGGCAGGCTGATATCTTCCATAATAGGAAGCGCCGCCGTGCTCCCTTCAGCCTTTCTGCAAGCTCTCCAAGGCCTTCGGGTATGGAGACGGACGGCCACAAGGCCTGGGTGATGCCTTGCATCACCTGTCAAACTCGTTCGTGCAACTTTGAGAGCTCGGGAAGAAGATCATCCGTCGAATCAGGCATCTCTTCGGCAGGACGACCTGTAAGCATACCTACAAACATAACTCTGTCAGCCAGCTTCCTCGCCGAACTCTTTTTTTCAAAGTTCGTTCAAGCACTTACTAAATATGCCGCGTCGAAGCCGCCGATTCTCCTTAACAGAGTCCGACAGTTGGGCACGAACATCTTTTAGTTCCACGCCCAGCTTGGTGTTGGCATCTTGGAGATCATTCTTCTCCCGCCTCACCCTCGTCAGCACGCTCTCACCGGCCTTCAGCTGGCGTATGAGTTGTTGCTTATCCGGATTTACTCCAGCGTCATCTGCAATTTTATCGTCAGATCTGCATATACGCCGCACTCATATACGATACTTATCATTCGAAGGATATGTTACCAGAGGGGTCTTTTTGGGCTCCCCCGATGCGGCTAGTGCGGCCTGCAGTTGGGCTTTGCACTCTTCCAGCTCCTGGGATAGTTGAGTATTCTTTTCTATAAGAACCTGCATAACAAATGATCCTTAAATCAGTTATCCTAACTGTTTCAAGTCTCAGGGGCTATTGATATATATAATCATCAAATTCTCTCACCCGTATGTCTTTTACATACTACTCCGTGGCTCTGGCTAGACCATTTTGAGCGGCATGGAGGTGCGCGTCTCCTGAGTTGAAGGCATCCAATGCCTCTTGGGAGAAACAAGCGTCATGAAGAACAGTCCGGCGACTCCTGTGGTTCATCGCACTTTCCACCTCGGAATGGGTGGCGGATAGTTTATCCGCATCCTCTTTCAGAGGAGCACCCGGCGCACGCCTTGTATTCGTTCCCGCCTCTGAATCCGGCCTTGGGGCCTGGCTTGTGGAGGCGCAATTGGTAGCCTCTCCGGGTATAGTCTGGCGAGCTCTCTTTTTCCTGAAAAGAAGGCATGGGCGTTAATATGCCTCCGCAAATAATGTTTTGCAATAAAGACGGCACGCCGTACCGCTGCGCCGGTGCCTCAATCCGGACTGCAGATCTTTTCAGCATGTCTAGCCTTGCGGCCCCTTGTTGGCTAGTTGCCACAGGCTCGACCTTCTGCCCCGAGGACCTCCCCTGCAAAACACGGCTGTTATACGGCAATCAAAAAGCACAAGGATGGATCCCTTTTTACATGCTGGGACTTCGGTCTCAGTCACCTGTGAGGCTGGAACTAGCCCAGGGTAATCCGCTGTAATGGCCACCAAGGCGTTGTCATTACTCCATTGGTAAAATACCCCGTCGATCAGCTCCACAGATATGTCCGGATCTTCCTTGGAGGCCGGGTCAAGGGACCGTCCGGGGTCCTCGGGTTGCGGAGGAGGGCTGTTTATCTCCTTTACTGCCTGGCGCAGCTCCTGCGATAAAATAGCTAGAATAAATACCTAACTACGGGAATACAAAATGGATGGGCAAATAAAAAGTCTCTGCTTACCCAGCCCGGAGGATTGTACATAGAAAATCCGCCCTGCGGGTTGACACGAAGGAATTCCTCCTCTTCCCCCTTGTACAAAGTGGATAAGATCTTGGCAGGTGGCGTCATCCTCCCCGTTGAAATCCCACATGGGATGGCCTCTGTACTGAAGCGGCTGCACCCCCCGCATGATGCATGAGGCCATGACCTCGATCATGGTCAATCCGGATCGAGCTAAAAAACTTATCCGACTCATCAGGTAAAGAATGTCCCTGTCATCTTCCTCCAAGGAGTTCCGTGGACACCAGCTCTGGCGCTTCTCCAAAGGGGCGTTGTCGAACTCCGGAAGGCCGATCCGAATAGGGTCTGGGAGGGGGGACATCTTCTATGTAGAACCATTCTGAAGGCCAGTCTTCGGACGTCTTCTTCGGGGTCCTGGACAGGTATCCGGTCCCGGCAATACGCCACACTTCGTCTCCGCCCACTTGATATATTGATCCCTTCTTAGAATGGGGCACAAGGCAGAACAGCTTCTTCCACAGAGCGAAATGAGCCTCACAGCCCAAAAACAACTCGCAAAGGGCTACGAATCCCGCGATATGCAGCAGGGAGGCAGGCGTAAGGTTGTGCAACTGGAGGCCGTAGAACTCCAGAAGCCCCGGAGAAACGGATGAATTGGGAATCCGAGCCCTCTTACCAAATAAGGGACAAGGCATACCCGCTCTCCCTTGGAGGGATTGGGACGGCTCTCCGCTTGCTCTCCGCCATTGTAGGTGGCAAGCCCGGCTCGAACCGGGACCAGGTACGCTGGGGGAAGAAATCCCTTGGACTGAAGCATCACCAATTTGCTGTGCGGGATGGAACATCTCTCCCAATCTCCCGGTTTGGAGCTAGGGGTGCGAGAGGAGGAGCTGCGTCGACCGGCCATGATGGAATGGATCTCTGTCGGGTGCGCTCCGATGAAGGCTCGCCAAGGGGGATGGTGTGATTTGGATCTGAATCCTCGTCTTTTTAAATAGGCGGCTCATTCACACAGCTAGGGGGGTAAATATGAAAACACCCTGGCTCTTCACATTCGCTCGACACGTGGAAAGTGGCCATTATTGGGCGTGGAAGCCGAGGAGTACAAACATTCGCAAGAAACCGGACATTATTTCGACAGGTACACAGAATTTGGAGAGGAACCCGCCTTGCAATGCCGAAGACAATACTACGTGTCGAACTCGTCGTCATTGAAGCCTGGTTCGGGGGCTACTGAGGGAGTCCTAGATTAGGGGGTCTCCGGACAGCCAGACTATCTCCATTGGCCGGACTGTTAGACTATGAAGATACAAGATTGAAGACTTCGTCTCGTGTCCGGATGGGACTCTACTTGGCGTGGAAGGCAAGCTAGGCAATACTTATATGGATATCTCCTCCTTTGTAACCGACCTTGTGTAACCCTAACCCTCTCCGGTGTCTATATAAACCGAAGGGTTTTAGTCCGTAGCCAACAATCACAACATACAATCATACCATAGGCTAGCTTCTAGGGTATAGCCTCTCTGATCTCGTGGTAGATCTACTCTTGTACTACCCATATCATCAATATTAATCAAGCAGGACGTAGGGTTTTACCTCCATCAAGAGGGCCCGAACCTGGTAAAACTTCGTGTCCCCTGCCTCATGTTACCATCCAGCCTAGACACACAGTTCGGGACCCCCTACCCGAGATCTGCCGGTTTTGACACCGACACCGGTGATGAAGCGCTTAGCTATCGCGACCTCACCGACACTGTCTTCACGCCGGCCGCGGACATCGTCTTCTCCGCCGTCACCGTAGGTGTCCTCCGTCGCCAAGTTAGGGCACGGAAGATCAAACTGCTCGGCCTCCTCTCCCACTCCGTCTAGTAGTTCTTCGTGTGGTAAATAAAACCTCATTTTTACGGCCCCTTTGATCCTATAGATTCATCATTTTCTACCACAAGCAGTTTCTATTCACACAAGTTGGATCTATTTCATACTGCATCTCATAATATGCCTAGTATGTTCACTTATGCTTCACAAAGTAGTTAGATTCCTCACTTGTACTTATTCGTGGATTCGTACAAATCTAGAACAAACTCTCTATCTATGAGTGAATGTCTTCGCACTATGAGGTCAATGTCTTCTAAACTGATTTATCTTCGAAATCTTCAGAAAATGCATATGACCTCTCCCCCTTCCCTCGCACCTTAATGCTGTCACAGGTACATGTCCGTGGGAGAATCCCTTGGTTCTCATAGTCTGCATTCATTTGCAGAATTCTAACAGCATCATATAAATTCTCATGAAGCCAGTTCTTGTCTGACCAGTAGACGGAAGACTTTGTTAGTTTTGAAGCCTTTTAGTTTAAACTTCATGGCACCAGAGAAATCTGCAAGGAAGGGTGGCAGACAGCGTCGTGGCAACACCTCAAGAGATTTGCCTCCTGACCTCTATGAGCTGTACAAGACAGATCCAGAGGAGGACTACAATCAGCGGAAAACTCGAATCCAATGGATTCGAAGATATTGGGAAGAACAATGGTTCAAGTACAGGTTCGTGACCCAGGAGTATGTTGAGAAGAATGCCATCAAACGACCATGGGGAGACATCCTATACAGAAATCTTCAACCCAGGTCCAAAGCTGAAGCCATTGAACAAGGCTTCTATCCTTGCATGGTCCATGGACCACAGCCTGCAGATGCAGACCCATCTTCATTACTATAGTGCCGTGACGATAATCTGTTCAAGCGCAACTTCTAGTTTGCCAAGAATTCGGCCAAAGAAAACAAGAAGTCGCCGGGATTAGACTTCAATCCAGGCCCCTCTGCTCCTCGTGCCGATGGATCATGCGAAGCTGAACCCAATCTTGTTGGGCCCTTCTACAACCTATAAGGTCTTATCACTCATATTATGGTTCAAGGGACAGTCGTGGATGAACCTGCAGACGACGCTGATTCTGACGAAGTGCCTGCACCACCGAAGCCAAAGAAGCTGAAGAAACCTCAAGCTTTGAAGCCTTCCCCAGCACCAAAGGCCTCACGGGCGAAGCCTCTGGCCACTGCACCTCCTGAACACAGTGTGCAGTCTGAAGATTTGTCACGCATCTCCAAGCCCTCCAAATTGAAGATGCCCTTGCAACCCACTAGCCAAGCACTGACCACTGCTGCTATTCTATGCAATGACGCCATTGATCTGTCCAGCGATGACGATCTTGGCGATGATGCTCTTGAGTAGTTGATCAAGAGCAAGCAAGAGGCAGAAATCTTCAATGACCTTCCTCTCTTTGATGCCGAAATCATCAACACATTCATTGATGAGTGGTTTGACAGCCCAAATGTCAGCTTTGATGATCTTTAGCTTCCCATTGGCCTCAGCATCGCCTTCCACGGAGCCATTGCTGCTGAGCTGGCTCTCGCTCAGAAGATTGTTGAGCTGAAGCATAAGATCGATTATGAAAAAGCTCAGTTCAAGAAGCATATGGCCAAGCTCAATGTTGAAGACATTCAGAACTTCTAGACCATGATGCATGAGCTTAAGGAAGCATTCCGAACCAAACGCGAAGAAGCCAAATGTTCTCGTGAGCACATGAAGGATCTTGCTGCTAAATGTGTCCAAGGATACAATGAGGCTGAAAAGCGCAAGGCCTTGGGGTGACCAGGAATCGATCCTAGAATGGCGGCCAAGAAGAAGAAGAAGCCAGCTGTGGCAAAACCCGAGGCACCAAGGCAGGAAGTACATCCAATTGTCTTCCCAGCCAGTATGACAGGCTCTAAGCCTAAGGTCCCCACAGTGGCTTCAGAACTGAAGAAAACAAGGGCTGCTGAAGTTGAAGCCAGAAAGCGCAAAACCAAGGGCACTACTGATGATGCTCCTCCAACCAAGAAACGCAAAACCAAGAAGAGAGATCGGGCTGCTCCCACAGAGCCCCTTAATGTCGAGCCAATCTCAGTGGCTCTTCCTGCGACTGAACATTGAGAGCGCCAGTTGATAGTTCATGAGCCTGCTTTCACAGAGGCTCCTGAAGCTGAAGACAATCCTGAAGATAATCCAGCTGTTGACCCCACTGCAGCTGAAGACATTGGTCCTCACGACAATGTTGAAGATGATGAAGTCCTTCCTCAGATCGAGCACCAATTGGTATCATCGCCTGTGCTCACGCACAGCGAACTCATCAGCATTGGTCGTCCTCTGACGCCAACTGCTCAGGATGCATCGTGGGCTGATCACCCACAACGACGAGACACTCCAAGCTCTCCCCAACCACAAGCTACCCCACCAGTGCAAGATGATGATGACTTTGAGGACCAGCACACTCCATCTCCACAAGCGTCGCCAGCATTGCGCAGGCTTCGCAAAGGACCAAGGCCCCAAGTCACTCCCACTATGCACGTGTCAGAGTCTGAAGCCAAAATGGCTGAAGATATTCCGGCTGCATCATCCGATGAAGAAGAAGCACCAAGAGTTGAAAGAGTTGCTACACCCCCGTCCCACCAAGATGTTGTTCTCGAGGAGAACGTGTCCGACCCTCCAGCTCCTGAAGTGGAGGTTAACAACCCTGAGGCGGCCACCAACATCACCGCTGAAGCCAATGACGTCGTCATGGCTGAAGCTAATGCGGCGCCTGAAGCTACTATGGTGCCAGAAGTCCAAGCATGTGAAGCCACTTCGGCACCCGAAGTAGATGCTGAAGCACCTGAGGTACACGCACCTGAAACCAATGTGGCCCCTGAAGCCCATGAAGACAATGCCAATGCTCCTGTTCCCCCTCCAAGACCTCATACAATTGAGTTGGCATTTGATCGCGGTCAGCCTGTTATGGTCCACTGGCCCGTTTTGGTTCCTCCACCTGCTGTGGGTCCACAGTTTGAGTATCATGTTGAGAACAGACCTCAAGTCCAAAAGCCCAAGCCAAGACTTCCACGATTCCCAGGCACTGCCACTTCACCTGAGGTCTTCAATGTGAATGGCTTCGTGGCACATAACACCTTCTTCAACAGCTCCAAGAACCCTTATACCAGACCTCACATTTCATCAGATCGGTTCTGGAGCTATCAGCAGCGCAGCTACTATTCCTGCGTCCTATATAATCAAGGGCGCATATTTCCACATATGCGCCTCGACTCTGAAGCTATAGCTAGCCTGCCCTACCTTGAAGAAGCATTGGATTGCTTCAGAGATGCTGGAGTGTTGCAGTTTGTCACAGATAAGGAACACTGGAATGAAGAGCTTCTGCTACAGTTCTATACAACTCTTCACATTCGAGGCTACAACAGGGATCCAAAGACTTGGGTCCTTGAGTGGATGACAGGCAATGTCCATCATGAAGCTAAAGCTCTTGATATCATTGAGCTCACAGGCCTGCTCACTCCTGGTGAATACTATAAACCAGGCTGTCAACAACACCAAAATGCCTTGGAAAGCATCTTTCAGAAGCCAGAACCCAACATGAGTCAAATGCTGAGCATGATGAAGCCTCTGCCACACGATGCTGAATACCCATCTGAGTTCTTTGTTGAAGACCTAGAGTACTTGCCTCGCACCATTTACCATATCATCAGGAAGACTCTATGGCCTGTCAAAGGACATTCATCTGCAGCGAAGCTTGAAGGAGCAATGAAGACTTTGGTTTTCTATATATTCAATGGCATCAGCTTCAATGCTCAAGACTTCTTCATCAGGCAGTTGGCTGCATCTGGCTCGGACATCTTTGGGTTGAAATTCTATGCTCCATGGGTCATTCGCCTTATCAAGCGTCACTCTGCCTTCAACTATCAACCGTCTGCGCGCAATCATCTTATATTCTTGCCAGAAGTTGATCTGTCAGTTGAAGCCATTTACCCAGAGCCTGCTAAGGATCCCATTTATCTTCACAATGTTGATCACCAAAGCTTCACCCAGCCTATTGAAGGAGTTCCGGCAGTTTCTCGCGTTTATCCTCTTGCTGGCAACACACGTGCCCCTCGCGCTCAAACTGACGCCACTGGTAGCACCATTGCGCAAAGGCCTCGAAGGCGATCTCGTGTCCTAAATGACAGAGAGCTTCTTGATGTCTACTACACAACCTTCTTCTTGTAGACATTGTTGGGCCTGCAAGTGCACAGGTTTGTAAGACAATAGCAAATTTCCCTCAAGTGGATGACCTAAGGTTTATCAATCCGTAGGAGGCATAGGATGAAGATGGTCTCTCTCAAGCAACCCTGCAACCAAATAACAAAGAGTCTCTTGTGTCCCCAACACACCCAATACAATGGTAAATTGTATAGGTGCACTAGTTCGGCGAAGAGATAGTGAAACAAGTGGTATATGGATAGTAGATAAAGGTATTTGTAATCTGAAATAATAAAAACAGCAAGGTAGCAAGTGATAAAATTGAGCGTAAACGGTATTGCAATGTGTTGAAACAAGGCCTAGGGTTCATACTTTCGCTAGTGTAAGTTCCCTCAACAATACTAACATAATTGGATCACATAACTATCCCTCAACATGCAACAAAGAGTCACTCCAAAGTCACTAATAGCGGACGAACAAAGAGATTATGGTAGGGTACGAAACCACCTCAAAGTTATTCTTTCCAATCAATCCGTTGGGCTATTCCTATAAGTGTCACAAACAGCCCTAGAGTTCGTACTAGAATAACACATTAAGACACAAATCAATCAAAACCCTAATGTCACCTAGATACTCCAATGTCACCTCAAGTATCCGTGGGTATGATTATACGATACGCATCACACAATCTCAGATTCATCTATTCAACCAACACATAGAACCTCAAAGAGTGCCCCAAAGTTTCTACCGGAGAATCACGACGAAAACGTGTGCCAACCCATATGCATAGGTTTCCAATGTCACGAAACCCGCAAGTTGATCACCAAGACATACATCAAGTGTTCTCAAGTCTTTAAAGACTCAATCCGATAAGATAACTCCAAAGGGGAAACTCAATTCATTACAAGAGAGAAGAGGGGGAGGAGAAACATAGGATCCAACTATAATAGCAAAGCTCGCGATACATCAAGATCGTAACATCTCAAGAACATGAGAGAGAGAGAGAGAGATCAAACACATAGCTACTGGTACATACCCTCAGCCCCGAGGGAGAACTACTCCCTCCTCGTCATGGAGAGCACCGGGATGATGAAGATGGCCACCGGAGAAGGATTCCCCCCTCCGGCAGGGTGCCGGAATGGGTCTAGATTGGCTTTCGGTGGCTACGGAGGCTTCTGGCGGCGGAACTCCCGATCCATTCTCTGTTTTGAAAGTTTTAGGTCACGTGGGTATATATGGGTGCAGGGAGGACGTCGGAGGAGCCACGGGGGTCCCACGAGACAGGGGGCGCGCCCTAGGGGGGCGCCCCCCACTCTCGTGAGCACCTCGTGTCTCCCCTAACGTGGGGTCCAAGTCCATCAGGTGTGTTTCCTTCCAAAAATAACTTCTCCAGTTGATTTCGGTCCGTTTCGACTCCGTCTGATATTCCTTTTCTTCGAAACACTGAAATAGGCATAAAACAGCAAATCTGGGCTGGGCCTCCGGTTAATAGGTTAGTCCCAAAAATAATATAAAAGTGGATAATAAAGCCCAATATTGCCCAAAACAGTAGATAATATAGCATGGAGCAATCAAAAATTATAGATACGTTGGAGACGTATCAAGCATCCCCAAGCTTAATTCCTGCTCGTCCTCGAGTAGGTAAATGATAAAAAGATAATTTTTGATGTGGAATGCTAGTTGGCTTAATTTCAATGTAATTCTTCTTAATCGTGGCATGAATATTTAGGTCCATAAGATTCAAGACAAAAGTTCATATTGACATAGAAACAATAATACTTCAAGCATACTAACAAAGCAATCATGTCTTCTCAAAATAACATGGCCAAAGAAAGTTATCCCTACAAAATCATATAGTCTGGCTATGCTCCATCTTCACCACACAAAATATTCACATCATGCACAACCCCGATGACAAGCCAAGCAATTGTTTCATACTTTTGACGTTCTCAAACCTTTTCAATCTTCACGCAATACATGAGCGTGAGCCATGGACATAGCACTATAGGTGGAATAGAATGGTGGTTGTGGAGGAGACAAAAAGGGAGAAGATAGTTTCACATCAACTAGGCGTATCAATGGGCTATGGAGATGCCCATCAATAGATATCAATGTGAGTGAGTAGGGATTACCATGCAACGGACGCACTAGAGCTATAAGTATATGAAAGCTCAAAAAGAAACTAGTGGGTGTGCATCCAACTTGCTTGCTCACGAAGACCTAGGGCAATTTGAGGAAGGCCATCATTGGAATATACAAGCCAAGTTCTATAACGAAAAATTCCCACTATTATATGAAAGTGACAACATATGAGACTCTCTATATGAAGAACATGGTGCTACTTTGAAGCACAAGTGTGGTAAAAGGATAGTAGCATTGTCCCTTTTATTTTTTTATATTTTTTTTATTTGGCCTTTCCCTTTTTTTTGGCCTTTATTTTTTTTATTTAGCCTTTATTGTTTTATGGCCTTTCTCTTTTTTTGGGGACAATGCTCTATTGAACGATGATCATCACACTTCTATTTATTTACAACTCAATGATTACAACTCGATACTAGAACAAGATATGACTCTATATGAATGCCTCCGGCGGTGTACCGGGATATGCAATGAATCATGAGTGACATGTATGAAAGAATTATGAATGGTGGCTTTGCCACAAATACAATGTCAACTACATGATCATGCAAAGCAATATGACAATGATGAAGTGTGTCATAATAAACGGAACGGTGGAAAGTTGCATGGCAATATATCTCGGAATGGCTATGGAAATGCCATAATAGGTAGGTATGGTGGCTGTTTTGAGGAAGGTATATGGTGGGTTTATGGTACCGGCGAAAGTTGCGCGGTACTAGAGAGGCTAGCAAAGGTGGAAGGGTGAGAGTGCGTATAATCCATGGACTCAACATTAGTCATAAAGAACTCACATACTTATTGCAAAAATCTATTAGTTATCGAAATAAAGTACTACGCGCATGCTCCTAGGGGATAGATTGGTAGGAAAAGACCATCGCTCGTCCCCGACCGCCACTCATAAGGAAGACAATCAATAAATAAATCATGCTCTGACTTCATTACATAACGGTTCACCATACATGCATGCTACGGGAATCACAAACTTCAACACAAGCATTTCTCAAATTCACAACTACTCAACTAGCATGACTCTAATATCACCATCTCCATATCTCAAAACAATCATCAAGCATCAAACTTCTCATAGTATTCAACACACTCATAAGAGAATTTTATTATTCTTAAATACCTAGCATATTAGGATTTTAAGCAAATTACCATGCTATTTAAGACTCTCAAAATAATATAAGTGAAGCATGAGAGTTTATCTATTTCTTCAAAATAAAACTACCACCATGCTCTAAAAGATATAAGTGAAGCACTAGAGCAAATGACAAACTACTCCGAAAGATATAAGTGAATCAATGAGTAGTCGAATAATTATGCAACTATGTGAAGACTCTCTAACATTTAATAATTTCAGATCTTGGTACTTTATTCAAACAACAAGCAAAACAAAATAAAATGACATTCTAAGAATGGCAAACATCATGTGAAGAAGCAAAAACTTAGGATCAACCGAAACTAACCGATAGTTGTTGAAGAAGAAAAGTGGGATGCCAACGGGGCATCCCCAAGCTTAGACGCTTGAGACTTCTTGAAATAGTATCTTGGGATGCCTTGGGCATCCCCAAGCTTGAGCTTTTGTGTCTCCTTAATTCCTCTCATATCACGGTCTCCCTAAATCTCAAAAGCTTCATCCACACAACACTCAACAAGGACTCATGAGATAAGTTAGTATAAACCATTGCAAAAACCTTATCATACTCTACTGTAGCAAATCACTAAAGTTATTATTCAACATTGAGTACTAAATGCCTCTGCATATTTAATAGTCCTATCCTCAAATAGAATCATTAAATAAGCAATCATATGCAAACAATGCAAACATAACAGCAATCTGCCTAAACAGGGTAGTCTGTAAAGAACGCTGCAACATCCATACTTCCCTAGCTCCAAAAATTATGAAAGAAAATTCCCACTGTAGTAAATTTATCATAGCTTCATATGCAAAAGGTTTCAACATTTTATCACATTCTGACTTTTCTAGGGAATTATTGCAACAGCGGTAAACTTTCTGTTTTCAAACAGCAACATGTGGACTTGTAACATAGGCATAGTAAAGGCTATCAATGCCACTTTTATTGAAATAAAAGATGCAAAACATTATTCTAAATAACAGCAAGAAAATCCTAACAAAATAAATTGACGCTCCAAGCAAAACACATATCATGTGGCGAATAAAAATATAGCTCCAAGTAAAGTTACCAATGAACGAAGACGAAAGAGGGGATGCCTTCCGGGGCATCCCCAAGCTTAGGCTCTTGGCTATCCTTGAATATTACCTTGGGGTGCCTTGGGCATCCCCAAGCATAGGCTCTTACCACTCCTTATTCCACAGTCCATCGAATCCTTGCCCAAAACTTGAAAACTTCACAACACAAAACTTAAAGTAGAAAACACGTAAGCTCCGTTAGTATAAGAAAGTAAATCGCCATCATAAGGTATTGTAATGAACTCATTCTAAATTCATATTGGTGTAATATCTACTGTATTCCAACTTTATCTATGGTTTATAAACTATTTTACTAGCCATAGATTCATCAAAATAAGCAAACAACACAATGAAAACAGAATCTGTCAAAAACAGAATAGTCTGTAGTAATTTGGATCAAACGTATACTTCTGGAACTCATAAAATTCTCAAATAAATTGATGGACCTGAGGAATTTATCTATTAATCATCTGCGAAAAGAATCTTCTATATCTAAATAGCTAGTCCCCACTAAGATATTTTTCTCAACATGCAAGCATGCCACCTCATCATTCAACATGCATAAGAAAAGGCCCACCTCAACATGCAACTATGCATATTAAAAATCCACTACGACATGCATGCATGTAAAAATTCCATTTTTATGCTATTTACATTTAATTCTTATATACTTTCAGAAACTATTGTTTCAAGAATTCATGTTCCATATAATCAAAATCTCATTGAAATATTGCAAACATTCCCGCAACAACGTGCGGGGCATCATCTAGTTAACTAAATAGCACTCTCCAAATAAAAATGGCAGCAGTTCTCGTGAGCGCTAAAGTTTCTGTTTTTTACAGCATGATCAACAAGACTTTCCCCAAGTCTTCCCAAAGGTTCTACTTGGCACAAACACTAATTAAAACCATAAAACCTCATCTAAACAGAGGCTAGATGAATTATTTATTACTAAACAGGAACAAAAATAAAATTGGGTTGCCTCCCAACAAGCGCTATCGTTTAACGCCCCTAGCTAGGCATGATGATTTCAATGATGCTCACGTAAAGGATAAGAACTGTAACATAAAGAGAGCATCATGAAGAATATGACTAGCACATTTAAGTCTAACATACTTCCTATGCATAGGGATTTTGTGAGCAAACAGCTTGTGGGAACAAGAATCAACTTGCATAGGACGGTAAAACAAGCATAACTTCAAAACTTTAAGCACAAAGAGAGGAAACTTGATATTATTGCAATTCCTACAAGCATATATTCCTCCCTCATAATAATTTTCAGTAGCATAATGAATGAATTCAACAATATAACCAGCACCTAAAGCGTTCTTCTCATGATCTACAAGCATAGAAAATTTACTACTCTCCACACAGGCAAAATTCTTCTCATGAATAATAGTGGGAGCAAACTCAACAAAATAACTATCATGTGATTGAAAATTAAGATCAAGATGACAAGTTTCATGGTTATCATTATTCTTTAAAGCATACGTGTCGTAACAATAATCATCATAGATAGGAGGCATGCTTTCATCATAATAAATTTTCTCATCAAAGCTTGGGGGACAAAAAATATCATCTTCATCAAACATAGCTTCCCCAAGCTTGTGGCTTTGCATATCATTAGCATCATGGATATTCAAGGAATTCATACTAACAACATTGCAATCATGCTCATCATTCAAATATTTAGTGCCAAACATTTTGTAGATTTCTTCTTCTATCACTTGAGCACAATTATCCTTTCCATCATACTCACGAAAGATATTAAAAAGATCAAGCGTATGAGACAAACTCAATTCCATTTTTTTGGTAGTTTTCTTTTATAAACTAAACTAGTGATAAAACAAGAAACTAAAAGACTCGATTGCAAGATCTAAAGATATACCTTCAAGCGCTAACCTCCCCGGCAACGGCGCCAGAAAAGAGCTTGATGTCTACTACACAACCTTCTTCTTGTAGACGTTGTTGGGCCTGCAAGTGCACAGGTTTGTAGGACAGTAGCAAATTTCCCTCAAGTGGATGACCTAAGTTTTATCAATCCGTAGGAGGCGTAGGATGAAGATGGTCTCTATCAAGTAAACCTGCAACCAAATAACAAAGAGTCTCTTGTGTCCCCAACACACCCAATACAATGGTAAATTGTATAGGTGCACTAGTTCGGCGAAGAGATAGTGAAACAAGTGGTATATGGATAGTAGATAAAGGTATTTGTAATCTGAAATAATAAAAACAGCAAGGTAGCAAGTGATAAAATTGAGCGTAAACGGTATTGCAATGTGTTGAAACAAGGCCTAGGGCTCATACTTTCGCTAGTGTAAGTTCCCTCAACAATACTAACATAATTGGATCACATAACTATCCCTCAACATGCAACAAAGAGTCACTCCAAAGTCACTAATAGCGGAGAACAAACGAAGAGACTATGGTAGGGTATGAAACCACCTCAAAGTTATTCTTTCCAGTCAATCCGTTGGGCTATTCCTATAAGTGTCACAAACAGCCCTAGAGTTCGTACTAGAATAACACATTAAGACACAAATCAACCAAAACCCTAATGTCACCTAGATACTCCAATGTCACCTCAAGTATCCGTGGGTATGATTATACGATATGCATCACATAATCTCATATTCATCTATTCAACCAACACATAGAACCTCAAAGAGTGCCCCAAAGTTTCTACCGGAGAATCATGACGAAAACGTGTGCCAACCCCTATGCATAGGTTCCCAATGTCACGAAACCCGCAAGTTGATCACCAAGACATACATCAAGTGTTCTCAAGTCTTTAAAGACTCAATCCGATAAGATAACTCCAAAGGGGAAACTCAATTCATTACAAGAGAGAAGAGGGGGAGGAGAAACATAGGATCCAACTATAATAGCAAAGCTCACGATACATCAAGATCGTAACATCTCAAGAACACGAGAGAGAGAGAGAGAGAGAGAGAGAGAGAGAGAGAGAGATCGATCAAACACATAGCTACTGGTACATACCCTCAGCCCCGAGGGAGAACTACTCCCTCCTCGTCATGGAGAGCACCGGGATGATGAAGATGGCCACCGGAGAAGGATTCACCCCTCCGGCAGGGTGCCGGAACGGGTCTAGATTGGCTTTCGGTGGCTACGGAGGCTTCTGGCGGCGGAACTCCTGATCTATTCTATGTTCTGGAAGTTTTAGGTCACGTGGGTATATATGGGTGCAGGGAGGACGTCGGAGGAGCCACGGGGGTCCCACGAGACAGAGGGCGCGCCCTAGGGGGGTGCCCCCCACCCTCGCGAGCACCTCGTGTCTCCCCTGACATGGGGTCCAAGTCCATCAGGTGTGTTTCCTTCCAAAAATAACTTCTCCAGTTGATTTCGGTCTGTTTCGACTCCGTCTGATATTTCTTTTCTTCGAAACACTGAAATAGGCATAAAACAGCAAATCTGGGATGGGCTTCCGGTTAATAGGTTAGTCCCAAAAATAATATAAAAGTGGATAATAAAGCCCAATATTTCCCAAAACAGTAGATAATATAGCATGGAGCAATCAAAAATTATAGATACGTTGGAGACGTATCACTTCTCGTCGCGCTGCACCAGAAATAGGACAAACATCACGACTGGCTTAAGCGTCATATGCAAAGCCTCTTGGTGGATGTCAACCGCATTCGCAATATTGCCACCAAGAATGCCTTTGTCACTCATGAAACCTGTCGGAGGTCGTGGAAGAGTTTGACCTTACTTAGTGCTGAAGCTGATCTGCAAGACGATGGCTTCACCGAACGGTTCAAGTTTGACTCGACTCCTCCCAGAAATGCTCACTTGCGTCGGACTCCCTCACTTGAAGACTCTGACTACTCGTCCTCAGCTGCGATAGTGAATGCCAGAGTCATCGTTGACCAAGATGATGCAACTTCACCTCCTCCAACTTCAGCGCGTGTCGACACTGCACCAAGTTCCTCTGCACCACCGGACCTTAATGACGACCCTGCTGCCTCGCCTGCACCTCATGGGAACGCATAGGCACTCTATGTCTTCAAACCTTTTTGGTCCTCACTGACAAAAGGGGGAGAAGCATATCAGTTGATAGTCTTCAAGCGGGTCCATATGGGTGGTTGCCTTACTTTTTGCTACTTTTGCCAAGTGCTTACAACTCTCGTTTTCGATACATTTGGTTCTTTGAGTTGTAGCACTTAAACTCGATGGTCCTCTGCTACTTATTTGCTATTCTGTGATGCGATGATAAATTCCGCATGTGCGATGATAAATTCTGCACTTAGATCATTTTGCAGACGTCCATTTTCCATTATGTGTGTCATTATCTTCATTACATCATATCATGCATGATGAATTGTCATCATAGGTTGAAGAGGATCTCCACAAGTACAACCTGCCATGTGCATTTGCATTCCAAGAGCAAATTACTTATATGCACATCTTCAGGGAGAGCCTTTGCAACTTATGAAGACAATACCCTATCCTTCACAATTTCACATATTTTATTCCCCGTTGAAAACTTCAACTAGTTTGTCATCAATCACCAAAAAGGGGGAGATTGTAAATGCATCTAGTGCCACCCCTAGTTGGTTTTGGAGTATTGACGACAAACCTGGTTGAGGGACTAATGTGTTTGTGAGAATTGCAGGATAACACAGGTAGAAGTTCCTCATTGATTCGGTTTTCCTACCAGAGATGACCCCTAAAAATGTATGAAGACATTGAAGTCAAAGGTGTTGGGGAACGTAGTAATTTCAAAAATTTCCTACGCACACGCAAGATCATGGTGATGCATAGCAACGAGAGGGGAGAGTGTTGTCCACGTACCCTCGTAGACCGAAAGCGGAAGCGTTAGCACAACGCGGTTGATGTAGTCGTACGTCTTCACGATTCGACCGATCAAGTACCGAACGCATGACACCTCCGAGTTCAGCACACGTTCAGCCCGATGACGTCCCTCTAACTCCGATCCAGCCGAGTGTTGAGGGAGAGTTTCGTCAGCACGACGGCGTGTTGACGATGTTGATGTTCTACCGACGCAGGGCTTCACCTAAGCACCGCTACAATATTATTGAGGTGGACTATGGTGGAGGGGGGCACCGCACACGGCTAAGAGATGATCAACTTGATCAACTTGTGTGTCTAGAGGTGCCTCCCTGCCCCTGTATATAAAGGAGCAAGGGGGAGGCGGCCGGCCTAGGAGAAGGGCGCGCCAAGGGGGGAGTCCTACTCCTACCGGGAGTAGGACTCCTCCTTTCCTTGTTGGAGTAGGAGAGAAGGAAAGAGGAGGAGCGGGAGAAGGAAAAGGGGGCTGCACCCCTTGTCCAATTCGGACCAGAAGGGGGGCGCAGGCCTCCTTCCTTTTGGCTATCTCCTCTATTCCCGTATGGCCCAATAAGGCCCATATACTCCCCGGCGAATTCCCGTAACTCTCTGGTACTCTGAAAAATACCCAAATCACTCGGAACCTTTCTGAAGTCCGAATATAGTCGTCCAATATATCGATCTTTACGTCTCGACCATTTCGAGACTCCTCGTCATGTCCCCGATCTCATCTGGGACTCCGAACTCCTTCGGTACAACAAAACATATAAACTCATAATATAACTGTCATCATAGCGTTAAGCGTGCGGACCCTACGGGTTCGAGAACTATGTAGACATGACCGAGACACGTCTCCGGTCAATAACCAATAGCGGAACCTGGATGCTCATATTGGCCCCTACATATTCTACGAAGATCTTTATCGGTCAGACCGCATAACAACATATGTTGTTCCCTTTGTCATCGGTATGTTACTTTCCCGAGATTCGATCGTCGGCATCTCAATACCTAGTTCAATCTCGTTACCGGCAAGTCTCTTTACTCGTTCCGTAATACATCATCTCGCAACTAACTCATTAGTTGCAATGCTTGCAAGGCTTAGGTGATGTGCATTACCGAGAGGGCCCAGAGATACCTCTCCGACAATCGGAGTGACAAATCCTAATCTCGAAATACGCCAACCCAACAAGTACCTTCGGAGACACCTATAGAGCACCTTTATAATCACCCAGTTACGTTGTGACGTTTGGTAGCACACAAAGTGTTCCTCCGGTAAACGGGAGTTGCATAATCTCATAGTCATAGGAACATGTATAAGTCATGAAGAAAGCAATAGCAACAAACTAAATGATCAAGTGCTAAGCTAACGGAATGGGTCAAGTCAATCACATCATTCTCCTAATGATGTGATCCTGTTAATCAAATGACAACTCATGTCTATGGTTAGGAAACAAACCATCTTTGATCAACGAGCTAGTCAAGTAGAGGCAACTAGTGACACTCTGTTTGTCTATGTATTCACACATGTATTATGTTTCCGGTTAATACAATTCTAGCATGAATAATAAACATTTATCATGATATAAGGAAATAAATAATAATTTTATTATTGCCTCTAGGGCATATTTCCTTCAGTCTCCCACTTGCACTAGAGTCAATAATTTAGTTCACATCGCCAAGTGATTTAATACCAATAGTTCACATCACCATGTGATTAACACCCATAGTTCACATCGACATGTGACCAACACCCAAAGGGTTTACTAGAGTCAATAATCTAGTTCACATCGCTATGTGATTAACACCCAAAGAGTACTAAGGTGTGACCATGTTTTGCTTGTGAGAGAAGTTTAGTCAACGGGTCTGCCACATTCAGATTTGTATGTATTTTGCAAATTTCTATGTCAACAATGCTCTGCACGGAGCTACTCTAGCTAATTGCTCCCACTTTCAATATGTATCCAGATTGAGACTTAGAGTCATCTGGATCAGTGTCAAAACTTGCATCGACGTAACCCTTTGCGACGAACCTTTTGTCACCTCCATAATCGAGAAACATATCCTTATTCCACTAAGGATAATTTTGACCAATGTCCGGTGATCTACTCCTAGATCACTAATGTACTCCCTTGCCAAACTCAAGGCAGGGTATACACTAGGTCTGGTACACAGCATGGCATACTTTATAGAACCTATGGCTGAGGCATAGGGAATGACTTTCATTCTCTCTCTATCTTCTGTCGTGGTCGGGTTTTGAGTCTTACTCAACTTCACACCTTGTAACACAGGCAAGAACTCCTTTTTGACTATTCCATTTTGAACTACTTCAAAATCTTGTCAAGGTATGTACTCATTGAAAAACTTATCAAGCGTCTTGATCTATCTCTATAGATCTTGATGCTCAATATGTAAGCAGCTTCACCGAGGTCTTTCTTTGAAAAGCTCCTTTCAAACATTCCTTTATGCTTTGCAGAATGATTCTACATTATCTCCGATCAATAATATGTCATTCACATATACTTATCAGAAATGCTGTAATGCTCCCACTCACTTTCTTGTAAACACAGCCTTCACCGCAAGTCTGTATAAAACTATATGCTTTGATCAACTTATCAAAGCGTATATTCCAACTCCGAGATGCTTGCACCAGTCCATAGATGGATCGCTGGAGCTTGCATATTTAGTTAGTACCTTTAGGATTGACAAAACCTTCTGGTTGCATCATATACAACTATTCTTTAATAAATCCATTAAGGAATGCAGTTTTGTTTATCCACTTGCCAGATTTCATAAAATGCAGCAATTGCTAACATGATTCGGACAGACTTAAGCATTGATACGAGTGAGAAACTCCCATCGTAGTCAACACCTTGAACTTGTCGAAAACCTTTTTTGCGACAATTCTAGCTTTGTAGATAGTGACACTACTATCAGTGTCCGTCTTCCTCTTGAAGATCCATTTAATATCAATGGCTCGCTGATCAATGGGCAAGTCAATCAAAGTCCATACTTTGTTCTCATACATGGATCTCATCTCAAATTTCATGGCCTCAAGCCATTTCGCGGAATCTGGGCTCATCATCGCTTCCTATAGTTCGTAGGATCGTCATGGTCAAGTAACCTGACCTCTAGAACAGGATTACCGTACCACTCTGGTGCGGATATCACTCTGGTTTACCTACGAGGTTCGGTAGTAACTTGATCTGAAGTTAGATGATCATCATCATTAGCTTCCTCACTAATTGGTGTAGTAGTCACAGGAACAGATTTCTGTGATGAACTACTTTCCAATAAGGGAGCAGGTACAGTTACCTCATCAAGTTCTACTTTCCTCCCACTCACTTCTTTCGAGAGAAACTCCTTCTCTAGAAAGGATCCATTCTCAGCAACGAATATCTTGCATTTGGATCTGTGATAGAAGGTGTACCCAACAGTTACTTTTGGGTATCCTACGAAGACGCACTTCTCCGACTTGGGTTTGAGCTTATCAAGATGAAACTTTTTCACATAAGCATCGCAACTCCAAACTTTAAGAAATGACAACTTTGGTTTCTTGCCAAACCATAGTTCATACTGTGTCGTCTCAACGAATTTAGATGGTGCCCTATTTAACGTGAATGCAGCTGTCTCTAATGCATAACCCCAAAACAATAGTGGTAAATCGGCAAGAGACATCATAGATCGCACCATATCTAATAAATTACGATTACGATGTTCGGATACACCATTACACTGTGGTGTTCCAGGTGGCGTGAGTAGTGAAACTATTTCACATTGTTTTCACTGAAGGCCAAACTCGTAACTCAAATATTCTCCTCCACGATCAGATCATAGAAACTTTATTTTCTTGTTACGATGATTTTCCACTTCACTCTGAAATTATATGAACTTTTAAAATATTTCAGACTTTTGTTTCATCAAGTAGATATACTCATATCTGCTCAAATCATCTGTGAAGGTCAGAAAATAATGATACCTATCGTGAGCTTCAACATTCATCGGACCACATACATCAGTATGTATGATTTCCAACAAATCTGTTGCTCGCTTCATTGTTCCAGAGAACGGAGTCTTAGTCATCTTGCCCATGAGGCATGGTTCGCAAGCATCAACTGATTCATAATCAAGTGATTCCAAAAGCCCATCAGCATGGATTTTCTTCATGCGCTTTACACCAATATGACCTAAACGGCAGTGCCACAAATAAGTTGCACTACCATTATTAACTTTGCATCTTTTTGGCTTGAATATTATGAATATGTGTATCACTATGATCGAGATCCAACAAACCATTTTTGTTGGTGTGTATGAACATCGAAGGTTCTATTCATGTAAACAAAACAACAATTGTTCTCTAACTTAAATGAATAACCGTATTGCAATAAACATGATCAAATCATATTTATGCTCAACGTAAACACCAAATAACACTTATTTAGGTTCAACACTAATCCCGAAAGTATAGGGAGTGTGCGATGATGATCATATCAATCTTGGAACCAATTCCAACACACATCGTCACTTCACCCTTAACTAGTCTCTGTTCATTCTGTAACTCCTGTTTTGAGTTGCTAATTTTAGCAATCGAACAAGTATAAAATACTCAGGGGCTACTATAAATACTAGTAAGGCACACATCAATAACCTATATATCAAATATACCCTTTGTTCACTTTGCCATTTTCTTATCCACCAAATATTCAGGGAATTTCTGCTTCTAGTGATCATTTCCTTTGCAGTAGAAGCACTTAGTTTCAGGCTTTGGTCCAGCTTTGGGCTTCTTCACGGGAGTGACAACTTTCTTGTCATTCTACTTGAAGTTCCCTTTGTTTCCCTTTGCCCTTTTCTTGAAACTAGTGTTCTTGTCAATCATCAACACTTGATGCTCTTTCTTGATTTCTACCTTCATCGATTTCAACATCACGAAGAGCTCGGGAATCGTTTTCGTCATCCCTTGCATACTATAGTTCATCACGATGTTCTAGTAACTTGGTGATGGTGACTAGAGAACTCTGTCAATCACTATCTTATTTGTAAGATTAACTCCCACTTGATTCAAGCGATTGTAGTACCCAGACAATCTGAGCATATGCTCACTGCTTGAGCTATTCTCCTCCATCTTTTAGCTATAGAACTTGTTGGAGACTTCATATCTCTCAACTCGGGTATTTGCTTGAAATATTTAACTTCAACTCCTAGAACATCTCATATGGTCCATGACGTTCAAAATGTCTTTGAAGTCCCGATTCTAAGCCGTTAAGCATGGTGCACTAAACTATCAAGTAGTCATCATATTGAGCTAGCCAAACGTTCATAACGTCTGCATCTCCTCCTGCAATAGGTCTATCACCTAGCGGTGCATCAAGGACATAATTCTTCTGTGCAGCAATGACGATAAACCTCAGATCACGGACCCAGTCCGCATCATTGCTACTATCATCTTTCAACTTAGTTTTCTCTAGGAACACATATAAAACATAGGGAAGCAATAACGCGAGCTATTGATCTACAACATAGATATGCTAATACTACCAGGACTAAGTTCATGATAAATTAAAGTTCAATTAATCATATTACTTAAGAACTCCCACTTAGAAAGACATCCCTCTAATCTTCTAAGTGATCACGTGATCCAAATCAACTAAACCATAACCGATCATCACGTGAAATGGAGTTGCTTTCAATGGTGAACATCAATATGTTGATCATATCTACTATATGATTCACGCTCGACCTTTCGGTCTCAGTGTTCCGAGGCCATATCTGCATATTCTAGGCTCGTCAAGTTTAACCCGAGTATTCTGCGTGTGCAAAACTGGCTTGCACCCGTTGTAGATGGACGTAGAGCTTATCACACCCGATCATCACGTGGTGTCTGGGCACGACGAACTTTGGCAACGGTGCATACTCAGGGAGAACACTTTTATCTTGAAATTTAGTGAGAGATCATCTTATGATGCTACCGTCAATCAAAGCAAGATAAGATGCATAAAAGATAAACATCACATGCAATCAATATAAGTGATATGATATGGCCATCATCATCTTGTGCTTGTGATCTCCATCTCCGAAGCACCGTCATGATCACCATCATCACCGGTGCAACACCTTGATCTCCATCGTAGCATCGTTGTTGTCTCGCCAATCTTATGCTTCTACGACTGTTGCTACCGCTTAGTGATAAAGTAAAGCATTACAGGGCGATTGCATTGCATACAATAAAGCGACAACCATATGGCTCCTGCCAGTTGCCGATAACTCGGTTACAAAACATGATCATCTCATACAATAAAATTTAGCATCATGTCTTGACCATATCACATCACAACATGCCCTGCAAAAACAAGTTAGACGTCCTCTACTTTCTTGTTGCAAGTGTTACGTGGCTGCTACGGGCTTAGCAAGAACCGTTCTTACCTACGCATCAAAACCACAACGATAGTTTGTCAAGTTGGTGCTGTTTTAACCTTCGCAAGGACTGGGCGTAGCCACACTCAGTTCAACTAAAGTTGGAGAAACTGACACCAGCCAGCCACCTGTGTGCAAAGCACGTCGGTAGAACCAGTCTCGCGTAAGCGTACGCGTAATGTCGGTCCAAGCCGCTTTATCCAACAATACCGCCGAACCAAAGTATGACATGCTGGTAAGCAGTATGACTTATATCGCCCACAACTCACTTGTGTTCTACTCGTGCATATGACATCTACGCATAAAACCTGGCTCTGATGCCACTGTTGGAGAACGTAGTAATTTTAAAATTTTCCTACGCACACGCAAGATCATGGTGATGCATAGCAACGAGAGGGGAGAGTGTTGTCCACGTACCCTCATAGACCGAAAGCGGAAGCGTTAGCACAACGCGGTTGATGTAGTCGTACGTCTTCATGATCCGACCGATCAAGTACCGAACGCACGGCACCTCCGAGTTCAGCACACGTTCAGCCCGATGGCGTCCCTCTAACTCCGATCCAGCCGAGTGTTGAGGGAGAGTTTCGTCAGCACGACGGCATGTTGACGATGTTGATGTTCTACCGACGCAGGGCTTCGCCTAAGCACCGCTACAATATTATCGAGGTGGACTATGGTGGAGGGGGGCACCGCACACGGCTAAGAGACGATCAACTTGATCAACTTGTGTGTCTAGAGGTGCCTCCCTGCCCCTGTATATAAAGGAGCAAGGGGGGAGGCGGCCGGCCTAGGAGAAGGGCGCGCCAAGGGGGGAGTCCTACTCCTACCGGGAGTAGGACTCCTCCTTTCCTTGTTGGAGTAGGAGAGAAGGAAAGAGGAGGAGAGGGAGAAGGAAAAGGGGGCTGCACCCCTTGTCCAATTCGGACCAGAAGGGGGGCGCAGGCCTCCTTCCTTTTGGCTATCTCCTCTATTCCCGTATGGCCCAATAAGGCCCATATACTCCCCGGCGAATTCCCGTAACTCTCTGATACTCCGAAAAATACCCGAATCACTCGGAACCTTTCCGAAGTACAAATATAGTCGTCCAATATATCGATCTTTACGTCTCGACCATTTCGAGACTCCTCGTCATGTCCCCGATCTCATCTGGAACTCCGAACTCCTTCGGTACATCAAAACATATAAACTCATAATATAATTGTCATCATAGCGTTGAGCGTGCGGACCCTACGGGTTCAAGAACTATGTAGACATGACCGAGACACGTCTCCGGTCAATAACCAATAGCGGAACCTGGATGCTCATATTGGCTCCTACATATTCTACGCTTTATCGGTCAGACCGCATAAGAACATATGTTGTTCCCTTTGTCATCGGTATGTTACTTGCCCGAGATTCGATCGTCGGCATCTCAATACCTAGTTCAATCTCGTTACCGGCAAGTCTCTTTACTCGTTCTGTAATATATTATCTCGCAACTAACTCATTAGTTGCAATGCTTGCAAGGCTTAGGTGATGTGCATTATCGAGAGGGCCCAGAGATACCTCTCCAACAATCGGAGTGACAAATCCTAATCTCGAAATACGCCAACCCAACAAGTACCTTCGGAGACACCTATAGAGCACCTTTATAATCACCCAGTTATGTTGTGACGTTTGGTAGCACACAAAGTGTTCCTCCGGTAAATGAGAGTTGCATAATCTCATAGTCATAGGAACATGTATAAGTCATGAAGAAAGCAATAGCAACAAACTAAATGATCAAGTGCTAAGCTAATGGAATGGGTCAAGTCAATCACATCATTCCCCTAATGATGTGATCCCGTTAATCAAATGACAACTCATGTCTATGGTTAGGAAACAAACCATCTTTGATCAACGAGCTAGTCAAGTAGAGGCATACTAGTGACACTCTGTTTGTCTATGTATTCACACATGTATTATGTTTCCGGTTAATACAATTCTAGCATGAATAATAAACATTTATCATGATATAAGGAAATAAATAATAACTTTATTATTGCCTCTGGGGCATATTTCCTTCAAAAGGTGGTATGTGAAGACATTCACATTGAAGACTATGACAAGAGAAGACATCGCGTGAAGACTATGGAGCGCGAAGACTTAGCAGTTTCGTCGTTCTTTTTCTTCTTTGTTGAGTCATAGGAACCACCGTACTGTTAAGTGGGGTCCAAGAGAACTAGTCAGAATGACTGAAGTGATGCTTAACCAAAATCCTATGTCTTCGAGTGAAGACTATGAGAGCATATCTTATTCAGAGTTGGATAAGTTAGCTTTGCTTGTAGCCCAAGTAAAGTTGCCGTGTGTGTTTGAAATCTGACGTTGGAACATGTGTCAGTTCCTTAGTGACCCAGGGTCATTTCGGACAAATCAGGTCGGGTTGCCTAGTGGCTATAAATAGACCACCCCCTACAACCATAAACGGTTGGCTGCTCAGAGTTAGTGCACGGCTTTTGTCATTTGAGAGCAACCCACCTCGAAGCCTTTGAGAGAGAATTCCTTGTGAGGATAAAGCCCAAACACCCAGAGCCAAAGAGTGTTAGGCATCACTTAAGTCTTCCTGTCTGTGTGATCTGAAGACTTATTACAGTTGAGGACTGTGAATCCTCCAGCCGGTTAGGCGTCGCATTCTGAGCATCCAAGAGTCATTGTGGATCGCCGGTGAACGAAGTCTGTGAAGGTTTGGAAGTCTACCTTGAAGACTTTCCAGAGTGATTGGGCGAGGACTGGGTGTCCTTAGCTCAAGGGGAATAAGGTGAAGACGCGGTCTTCTGAGTTGAATCTCAGCCTCCCTAACTAGACATACAGTTGTCACAGCAAATGGAACTGGTCTAACAAATCATTGTCTTCAACGAGTCACTGGTTTCATCCTTCCCATTCCTTTACTTACTGTTGGCCCTGGTGAAGTCATTGTATGATTGCATTATCTTTTGTTTTCACTGAATGACTGCTTGTTCTGATTGGCTTCACACTATCTTCCTACCTGATCTATACTGCATAGCTGCTATTAGTCATTGTGCTTTCACTTTATTGAATACTTGACTATGGCTTGCTTAGTGTAGTCTACCTTCCGATGCATGGTAATAGGTTTATTTCTATCGTTTGTCTTCGAAACTTCCATGTTTTGAAGACTTCCATAAAAATCGCCTATTCACCCCCCCCTCTAGTCGATCACTAGCACTTTCACAAACCCCCCAGCAACGCTGACTGTTCATCCAGAGGCAGTATCGATCGGCTTCAGTTAGCAGCAGTAGCGAAGGAATCGCTCGATCGGGTTCAGTTAACAGCCATCGATTGATCGCTCGGGTTCAATAACGCGTAGCCTGCAGTGCAATCGCTCGGGTTCAGTTAGAGCCCAATGCCTCGCACCCACGCGCGTGCGTGTATCAGAGAAACGCGCATCGCTCGGCCCCGACCACCCACCGTAACCGGGAACACCCCAATATTTTCCTCGCCCTCGCTTCTACCATGGTTTTTTCTGTCATGGACGACCCAAAGAATGTCATGCAGCTGCGTCTCCGGCCCACCCAGGATGAAAAGCCCATTTTTTGTCATGTTTTTTTGTCATAGAAGTAGGACCCCACCACATCTATGATGATATCGGGTTTTGTCACAATTATCGTCATAGAAGTGTCATAAGTATGACATAATTTTTTTTCGTTCGGCCCAAAATGTCACGGATGTGTCTTTTCTTTGTAGTGTAATTAGGAGGTGGGTGACTAGGATAATATTCGGCTTGAGCAGGTCTTTGAGTCTTCGAGGTGGCTTTTGCTGCCTCTCGCTGTTCTGACGCCACTGCCAATGCCTTCTGTAACACCCGCTTCAACCGAGCTAAACTTTGGCAATCGGTTCGAGGTTCCTCAACCTCTTTCATGGCAATCCACTCTGCCATGTGCGTTTTTGGACTAACCAAGGGTCACCCGCACCTTGGCTGCACCACCTTCACCATTGTTGTCGACATCAAGAAGAACTCCCAGGGGATTTAGGATTAACTTGGTGGAATCATAAATCTAGGTCTCATATTTCTTTTTGCTCACTCAAATTGAACTTTGGAGCTTTGCTAAGAGAGATATGGGAACGTAGAAGGCCAAGACTCGTTGAATTTCTTATTTGATTGCCTTCCTTGGGAAGAAGGGATTAACTTTATATGCCCCCCAAAATATGCCCACTATTTGACCATTTCAAGCCTTGGAGACTCCGACACATTCCGAAATTCTGGGGTCCTTATGGGAAATACTCCAAGCTAGATAGAAGGGTCAAACCACATATGTAGGCCTTCCCGAAGTAGGCATGGAGCCTTCGGGGTTGCTTTTCCTATAACTGGGTAGTTTCAAAGAGACTTTAGGAGTGCATATGCTTCGTATCAGTAATGGATATATACTCTTCATCATTTGTTAAACCACTCTTAATACGATTTTCCTATGACAAAGATAGAGAAATGTAACAAAAAAGTTTAAAGATGCAGTTTATGTTTATCCTTTTTTGTTGGCGTGTGTGTGGGTGGGGGGGCTCAAACCACCTTTATTTCATTTTCATGGGACTAAACACAAGTTTCGTATATTCATGAATTAGGCCCCGCTTGGATCATGTCCATGATCCAGCTTCCCGGCCCGTAGGACCATCCACCCATCTCTATTTTGTCTAAGATGGCTAGCGACGTTCGTTGGCACGTTTCCTTCACACCGTACCTCACCACGGCACACACCGTCACCTTCACCGACGGGGAGATCCTTCTCCGATGAGGGGCTCTCCGGCTCGTGCTGATCGACCAGAAGGGGGTCACGGTGGACGCACGTTATCTCCGCGAGGGGGAATGCGTTGACATCAGGCAGATCGTGTCCTTCCCGTGCCACTTCGCGAGGGTTCGCGATCGGATCCCGGCGAACGCGGCGGTACACAAGAACGCGGCACGTCCCGGTGGGGACGGAGTGCACGTATCGGGTCGGCATGATGCGGGTTTGAGTTCTCGGGCCCCAAGCATCTTGGGTCCGTGCCCGGGTGTGGTGGCGCCGCCTGCCGCGGATGCTGGCCACATGGACAAAGATCGGGGGATCCATGGCGCAGACGATGGCTGCGCGAGGGGTACAAAAGCACAAGGTCGAGCGGCTCGCCCCATTCTTGACCTAGACGCCGCTCTTTCCCATCTTTGGGCGGTGCCGCGAAACCCTAGATCGAAAATTTCATCCTCGTTCCAGTGGTGGGAGGGGAAGATTGGTGGTGATCATAGATCATTCGCGGAGGTGGTATCTTCTTCCCCGAGCGAGTTCAAGGTGATGGAGGAGTATGGTGATCGGAGTTACCGCAGAGGGAGACGCGAGGGTTTCGGATCTGGCCGGATGGGGCGTGGGCCGGTCGCTTCAATCGCGGCCGGGGACGCGGGTGCTTCTCCTGGTCCAGGGAGGCGAACGGCGACGATATCTCCACCAACAAGAAGATGGCGTCGGCCTCCGATGACACCGAGCGCTGGGACGAGGCAGCGGAGCGCGCCAAGCAGGCAAGATCTGGGGGGTTTGGGTGGCGAAGAACCCTAACACCTCCAGATCTGAAGCAGCAATCACGTTCAAGAAGAAGTAGATGCCTGATGCTACATCTCGT